>NC_057810.1:636929827-636936434 GCF_018294505.1 Triticum aestivum
CCGCCCGGGCTCCCCGTCGACCCCGCCGCCCGGCCGCGTCCTCGCTGGCCGCTGCCCGCGCCGTTTGTTGAGACCATATGGATGCCCAAATCATCATTGCAAGAGTGCTATATGATGTTAACTGTTGTCTGTTAACAAAACTTGGTGATTTGTCTTTTTCATTGCATTTTGTGTGTGCATCTTATGAGTTTGATGTCTACATGTGTTATGAGCTACGTCATGCCCTCTTTACGGTGGTGCAATCCATGTATTTTCGTGAGCCTTGTGGTGAGTGCATTGAGCTCATGAAGTAGGGTACTTGCCGTTACTGTTTTGCTAGGCTGAATCTGCTATATCTTGATGCTTTATAAACCTGCTGCTACAAGTCATTCTATGCATAATCTGGAGATGTTCATGAGGGATGTTTTGTTATACATGTTATGCTCTATCCATTCATGCCCCTGGTTGCATTTATAGCCTGATGTAACTTGTTGTAATCTTGCTCCAAAGTTGCTAAATAATGTTGTTGTCAGCCTGTTAACATTAAGTTCAATGTTGCCATGATTGTTGTTAGTGATCCGAGCATGCCATGAACTTGCTCTTGCCATGCTTAGCTTCATGAATATGCCATCTTACTGTTGGTCACCTCTCCATGCCATGTGTTCCTCTGTGGTGAGTGGTACAAGCTCACCAACATGCCTACTTATTGTTGTTCCTGCCATGTATGAATCTGTCATATCATTTGCCATGTTTGCATGGATAATACCATCTTTTCTGTTGATCTTAAGAATTAGTTCAGTAATGGAGTTTTGTTCTTTGTCTTTAGTACTAGCATGCCATGCCTTTTTTGCCATGTTAAGTTCCTGTAACATGTTGTTTGATAGCTCTAAACATTGCAACCTGTTGTTATTTCTGCTAAGCCTGAAATTGTTATTATTTGCAATCTTGCCATGTACTTTTGAGCATGTTCTAGTGTTTTCTGGAGATAGCTCAGTGTTCATGTTTTGTTATGCTTTACCTGTACTTCATGCCCATGCCTTTTGTTCTTACGTTGAGACCTTGTAGCATACTGTTTTGGTGCTTGCAAGATGCCTAGTTCCTGTTTTGGACAGCTGTCCTTTAAACTTGTAGTATAGTGTATGTGTTGAACCCTTGCTCCGTTTTGAGTGTGCTCTATATGAAACTTGCTTGATTTTGCATGAAGTTTCATAGTATCATGTTGCATCCATGTTTTGAGAGTGTTTGCTTGATGTTTGTATGCATTTTAGCATTAATGCCTTGTTTAACTTGTTTTGCTCATATCTTCTAGGCCGTAGCTCCGAATTAAATGACTTTATATGTAACTTGACTAGAATCTCGTGTAGATCACCTTGGTGCATTTTAACTTGCTGTTTAACAACTTGAACATAAGGTTATTCAGATCTGGACCAACTTCAGAACTTGCATATGAGGACTTACCGGATTAGTTCTATGTTGTTTCCGGCCTCATTTAACTTGCCTTGATGTGTTGTTCTTGTTTGCATCATCTCTTGCCATGAGTAGTCTCATCTAGCTTAGTCAAGCATCATGCTTGTTGTGCATCATGTCTTGTCTATGTGTGGTGTGTTTACCATGTTGTGTGCTTCTTCTCGTTAGTTCCTGTTTCATTGCGATCGTGAGGATTCGTTCCTCTACGCTTGGTTCGTCTTCGTGGCTTCATCTTTTTCATGGACTCGTTCTTCTTCCTTGCGGGATTTCAGGCAAGAAGACTGTCACCTTGGATCTCATTACTATCATTGTTATGCTAGTCGCTTCGTTCTATCGATTTGCCGCGCTACCTATCTCTTGCTTTTCAAGCCTCCCAAATTGCCATGAAACCACCTCTACCCTTTGTCACCCTTCCTAGCAAACCATTGTTTGGCTATGTTATCGCTTTTGCTCAGCCCCTCTTATAGCGTTGCTAGTTGCAGGTGAAGACGAAGATTGCTCCATGTTGGATTATGTTTATGTTGGGATATCACAATATCTCTTATATTATTAGTGCATCTATATACTTGGTAAAGGGTGGAAGGCTCGGCCTTATGCCTGGTGTTTTGTTCCACTCTTGCCGCCCTAGTTTCCTTCATATCGGTATTATGTTCCCGGATTTTGCGTTCCTTACACGGTTGGGTGATTTATGGGACCCCCTTGACAGTTCGCTTTGAATAAAACTCCTCCAGCAAGTCCCAACCTTGGTTTTACCATTTGCCTCACCACCACCTATACCCTTCCGTTGGGTCGGCCTACCCGAGGGTCATCTTTATTTTAGCCCCCCCCCCGGGCCAGTGCTTCTCTAAGTGCTGGTCCGAACCGAGCAACCTGCGGGGCCACTTCGGGGAAACTCGAAGTCTGGTTTTACTCGTAGCTTGACTTATCCGATGTTGCCCTGAGAACGAGATATATGCAGCTCCTATCGGGGTTGTCGGTGCATCGGGCGGCTTTGCTGGTCTTGTTTTACCATTGTCGAAATGTCTTGTAAACCGGGATTCCGAGAATGATCGGGTCTTCCTGGGAGAAGGAATATCCTTCGTTGACCGTGAGAGCTGGTGATGGGCTAAGTTGGGACACCCCTGCAGGGTATAAACTTTCGAGAGCCGTGCCCGCGGTTATGTGGCAGATGGGAATTTGTTAATGTCCGGTTGTAAATAACTTGACACCAGATACGAATTAAAATGCATCAACCGCGTGTGTAGCCGTGATGGTCTCTTCTCGGCGGAGTCCGGGAATTGAACACAGTTTTTGGGTTATGTTTGACGTAAGTACGGGGTTCAGCATCACCTCTTGATCATTGCTAGCTTCACGACCGTTCTGTTGCTTCTCTTCTCGTTCTCATTTGCGTATGGTAGCCACCATACATTGCTTAGTCGTTGCTGCAACCTCACCACTTTACCCCTTCCTTACCCATTAAGCTTTGCTAGTCTTGATACCCATGGTAATGGGATTGCTGAGTCCTCATGGCTCACAGATTAATACAACAACAGTTGCAGGTAGAGGTTATGCGATGATCATGACGCGAGAGCGATGTTTGCTTGTTTTGGAGTTCTTCTTCTACTTCTTCTTCGATCAGGGGATAGGTTCCAGGTCGGCAGCCTGGGCTAGTAGGGTGGATGTCGTTTGAGCTTATGTTTGTGTTTCATCCGTAGTCGGATGTTGATCTTATGGATGATGTATTGATGTATCCTTGCGGCATTTGTATGCCTTGTATGTATCCCCATCTATTATGTAATGTTGATGTAATGATATCCACCTTGCAAAAGCGTTTCAATATGTGGTTCTATCCTTGGTTGGACCTTCGAGTCTCTTTAGGATAGTATCGCATATTGGGCGTGACAAGTTGGTATCAGAGCCTCGACCGACCATAGGAGCCCCCTTGATTGATCGTGTAGTTTGGCTGTTGTTGAGTCTAGAAGAAAATTGTTTTCGGAGTTTAGTTATATCGGAGAGTAGGAATTCTTTTTACTCCTCAGCCCCTTCGTCGCTCTGGTGAGGAATCTTGACGTAGGTGTTTTGAATTACTCCTCTTCCCATTCAATTTTTTTTAGGATCACGCAGTTGGTTTTCTGGTTGTTGGTTCTCAGCTCTTTTTATCCGGTGCATTTCTCGTCAAGTTGACTCAAGTCTCTTCATCTTTGAGTTCAATCCTCAGTTGTTGTTTTTTTCACCCGCCCAACCCTTTTCATCTCAGAGTCGGAGTCTGTAATCGAGTATCCATCCTATTCATGTGAAGTCTTTGTTTTTCTTTCCGCAATGATTTTAACCGGTGTTTTCTCTTCAAGATATTCGGTGGTTCCCCTTTCCAAGTTACCTTTGTTTTTACCGCCCTCCCAGCCTCTTCTTCCCGAAGTTTGAGTCTCTTTCGACCATCAATTTCATTCGTGCGGAACCTCTTCAGTCTTTCGTAAATTATCTCAACCGGCGAATTCTCGTCTCGTTTGACATCCATAATCTCTTTTTCTTCTCCGGTGGATTCAATTCTAATTTTCGCTAGTGATTATATTCTTTTCCTCGGCTCAAGTGTTTTCCCTGCTCGTTCGCCTCTCGCTAGTTTATCCTTCCGGAGTGTTCAAGACATCTCAGGAGAGTTGTCTGTGTTCCAATTAATTCGAGGTTGTCACCTCATTCAAATATTTCGATCGTTCCGGTGCAACATCTATCTGTTCAACATCCCTTTCCAATGATGTTTTTCTCTTCAGTGGGCCATAACCCACAGGTCTTTTCCCAGTATCTTACCTGACTCTTCTAATTCTCCCGGGGTTATTCTCAAATTATTTTCAAGTGTGACATAAGAATGGATTCCATCAGTCACATGCCTTTCCAAGATCGTTTCTTAATCATTTCATTGTTGGCTCAACCTTTTCGCTTTTCATTCTCCTGGAGTATCTCAGTAATTTTGGTCGTGTTTCTCATCGTCATTTGAAGATCGAAGAAGAGTTCCTCTTAAATCTTGTTTGTTCTCTCGAGGTTTCATGGTTCTAGCTTCATGTTATCCTCTCGAATTATTCCATTTGTCAGATATTCTTTTCTTAACCATCTGAAGTATGTCAGAAGTTGTTTTTCCATTTCTTTTCATCCGGAGGCCATCTTTTTGGAAGATTTCTTTGTTCTAAGTTTCAGATTCGTTCTTCAATAATTCTATAGACGTGCCCCTTCGTTCGTTTCAATATTATCCCGGTGCTTCGTTCAAGTGCTCTTTAATCAGTTCGAGTTCTTCCCGTTCTTTTGCATCTAAATCCCCTCAAGCATATTTGTTCTTCTAATTCTTCCTGGTGATTCATTCTCTTTCATCAGTCATTTTAAAATTTTTACGGTGGCTCGTTCAAGATTCTTTTTCCTTGATTATCTTTTAATCCATTCGTTCTTTCCAATCATACCGGTGGTTCAGTAAGACCTTCTCAAGTTCGCGATATGACACTTCTCAATCCTTTTCAAGAAGAATAAGTAGTATGGAAAATCCAGTGCTTGTCATCAATTTAATTTGATGAAGGATAAGCATACAATAAATCTTATTCTTATTTCAACCAAGTGAGTAATCCTTTCCTTCGGAGTTTGTTCGTGATGAATAAATTCTACTTCCAAGAGTTTTCATATTTTCTTTTCCGGAGTTCAAATTTTCCTCGGACGTCTCGTCGGAACCATCCATCTAAATCACTTCAAGGCTTTAATCTTTTTCTTTTCATCCTTCAATACTATCTCATTGTCCTTTTGCTTACTTGAGTTCTTCATGGTGGTTCTTCATGATTTAATTCATTCTTCAAAGAGTTCATCAAGATTCTTGTTCGTGGAGTTCAAGTATCTTTTCTTCTTGCGTCTCGAAGTGCAATTAAATCTCCGTGTTATTTTGAAGTGGAGTTTTGCATTTCTTCGTTCTTCTAAGTTATCCAATCATTTCCATTTGTGGCCGGTTATCACCTTATGATCTTGAGATGTTACCTATAAGACCACAACAAGCTTATTCTTTCCGTTGTTGATTTTCTCAACAACTCTGTTTAAACCTTCCTTCTAAATATGTTTTCAATTTCATTCATGGCACAAGTTGTCATTTTCTTCTCCGTTCTTTTCATTCAACTCTTTCAATTCTTTCCGGAGGTTTTGTGTCACGTCTTCATCAAGTATCATTCCATCCTCTCAAGCTCGTGCTCTATTCCTCCATGTTTCAGCGGGAGTGCTGCCTAAATCCTTTTAGTCTTATTCGTTTCTTATCTCGTTCTAACCGGAGTGGTTTCATAGTCTATCTGATTCCGTGAGCTTTCGATTCCCGTCATTCTCGTCGTTCCTCTCTTCTTCTCGAGTGCTCTCGATTCTTTGCTTCTTCTCTTGAGTTCTTGTTTCACCTCATCCCTTTTCCCTTCCATCTCGGTCCTAAGATCTCGGGACAAGATCTCTTGTTAGTGGAGGAGTGTTGTAACACCTCAGATTCGATGCGCCAGGTGTCTGTCAGTTATTCGCCGTTGTTGCCATGTCATTTGCTTGCGTGTTGCATTTTTTCATGTCATCATGTGCATCTCATTTTGCATACGCGTTCGTATCATGCATCCGAGCATTTTCCCCGTTGTCCGTTTTACAATTCGACACTCCTATGTCCTCCGGCGTCCCCCTCTTGTCTCTCGTTGTGAGCGGGTGTTAAACATTCTCGGAATGGACCCAGTCTTGCCAAGTGGCCTTGGTACACCACCAGTAGACCGCCTGTCAAGTTTCGTTCCATTTGGAAGCCGTTTGATACTCCAATGGTTAACCGGGTAACCGCAAGGCCTCTTTTGGGTTGCAGCCCAACACCCCTCCAAAACAGCCCATGAGCCCAGCCAAAACCCCTCCATGCTCTCGGTTGTTCGATCACGATCGCGTGGCCAAAAACCGCTCCTTATTTGGAGTCTCCTAGCTCCCTCTACCTCTATAAACACCCCCTCCCCCGAATTTTCGGATCAATTTCACCCATAACCCTAGCTCCACCCTCCTCTACGCCGCCGGACACGTCCGTCCCGCGCCGGACATGTCTAGCGCCGCCGCCCCGTCCAATCCCACCTCGCCACCTGTCCCGATGCTCCGCCGCCCGCTGCCGAAGCCTGCCGAGGCCCACAGCCGGCCCTCCCGGCCCGAGCGCGCCCGAGCGCCC
>NC_057810.1:636936784-636963367 GCF_018294505.1 Triticum aestivum
CCGTGCCGTCCCGGCGAGCTCCCTCTGCCGCTGTCCAAGCGCGCCGCCGGCCGGATCCGGTCAGATCCGGGCCGGGGCCGCCTCCCCGCGCCTCCCCGGCATCCTCCTCTCCTACTCCGGCGAAGCTCCGGCCTGACCTCAGTTCCCGTGCCCGAATCCCCAGATCCAGATCCAAAATTCGCAGGTTGACTTTCCCCCCTCTGTTTTTCTCCAAGTCCCGAAATTCTCACATTATATGGCTCTGTTGATTGCATCATAAATCTCTGCATACTGCTCCATTTCATGCACATGATATATATAAATGTTCATTGTGAGATGCTCTACATTTCTTTCCATTGTGCCATGCTTGTTTGAGATCATCTGGATGCCCAAATCATCGTTGCAAGAGTGCTATATGATGTTAACTGCTGTCTGTTAACAGAACTTGGTGATTTGTCTTTTTCATTGCATTTTGTGTGTGCATCTTATGAGCTTGATGTCTACATGTGTTATGAGCTACGTCATGCCCTCTTTACAGTGGTTCAATCCATGCATTTTTGTGAGCCTTGTGGTGAGTGCATCGAGCTCGTGAAGTAGGGTACTTGATGTTACTGTTTTGCTAGGCTGAATGTGCTATATCTTGATGCTTTATAAACCTGCTGCTACAAGTCATTCTATGCATAATCTGGAGATGTTCACGAAGGATGTTTTGTTATACATGTTATGCTCTATCCATTCATGCCCCTGGTTGCATTTATAGCCTGATGTAACTTGTTGTAATCTTGCTCCAAAGTTGCTAAATAATGTTGCTGTCAGCCTGTTAACATTAAGTTCAATGTTGCCATGATTGTTGTTAGTGATCCGAGCATGCTATGAACTTGCTCTTGCCATGCTTAGCTTCATGAATATGCCATCTTACTGTTGGTCACCTCTCCATGCCATGTGCTCTGTGGTGAGTGGTACAAGCTCACCAACATGCCTACTTATTGTTGTTCCTGCCATGTATGAATCTGTCATATCATTTGCCATGTTTGCATGGATAATACCATCTTTTCTGTTGATCTTAAGAATTAGTTCAGTAATGGAGTTTTGTTCTTTGTCTTTAGTACTAGCATGCCATGCCTTTTTTTGCCATGTTAAGTTCCTGTAATATGTTGTTTGATAGCTCTAAACATTGCAACCTGTTGTTATTTCTGCTAAGCCTGAAACTGTTATTATTTGCAATCTTGCCATGTCCTTTTGAGCATGTTCTAGTGTTTTCTAGAGATAGCTCAGTGTTCATGTTTTGTTATGCTTTACCTGTACTTCATGCCCATGCCTTTTGTTCTTATGTTGAGATCTTGTAGCATACTGTTTTGATGCTTGCAAGATGCCTAGTTGCTGTTTTGGACAGCTTGTCCTTTAAACTTGTATGGAGTTTATGTGTTGAACCCTTGCTCCGTTTTGAGTGTGCTCTATATGAAACCAGCTTGATTTTGCATGAAGTTCCATATTATCATGTTGCATCCATGTCTTGAGAGTGTTTTCTTGATGTTTGTATGCATTTTAGCATCAATGCCTTGTTTAACTTGTTTTGCTCATATCTTCTAGGTCGTAGCTCCCAATTAAATGAACTTTATATCTAACTTGACTAAAATCTCGTGTAGATCACCTTGGTGCATTTTAACTTGCTGTTTAACAACTTGAACATAAGGTTATTCAGATCTGTACCAACTTCGAAACTTGCATATGAGGACTTACCGGATTGGTTCTATGTTGTTTCCGGCCTCATTTAAACTTGTCTTGATGTGTTGTTCTTGTTTGCATCATCTCTTGCCATGAGTAGTCTCATCTAGATTTGTCATGCATCATGCTTGTTGTGCATCATGTCTTGTCTATGTGTGGTGTGTTTACCATGTTGTGTGCTTCTTCTCGTTAGTTCATGTTCCGTTGCGATCGTGAGTATTCGTTCGTCTACGCTTGGTTCGTCTTCATGGCTTCATATTCTTCATGGACTCGTTCTTCTTCCTTGCGGGATTTGAGGTAAGATGACCGTCACCTTGGATCTCATTACTATCATTGTTATGCTAGTTGCTTCGTTCTATCGCTTTGCCGCGCTACCTATCTCTTGCTTTTCAAGCCTCCCAAATTGCCATGAAACCACCTCTAACCTTTATCACCCTTCCTAGCAAACCATTGTTTGGCTATGTTACCGCTTTTGCTCAGCCCCTCTTATAGCATTGCTAGTTGCAGGTGAAGACGAAGATTGCTCCATGTTGGATTATGTTTATTTTGGGATATCACAATATCTCTTATATTATTAATGCATCTATATACTTGGTAAAGGGTGGAAGGCTCGGCCTTATGCCTGGTGTTTCGTTCCACTCTTGCCGCCCTAGTTTCCTTCATATCGGTATTATGTTTCTGGATTTTGCGTTCCTTACACGGTTGGGTGATTTATGGGACCCCCTTGACAGTTCGCTTTGAATAAAACTCCTCCAGCAAGGCCCGACCTTGGTTTTACCATTTGCCTCACCACCACCTATACCCTTCCCTTGGGTCGGCCAACCCGAGGGTCATCTTTATTTTAGCCCCCCTCCCCCCGGGCCAGTGCTTCTCTAAGTGCTGGTCCGAACCGAGCAACCTGCGGGGCCACTTTGGGGAAACTCGAAGTCTGGTTTTACTCGTAGCTTGACTTATCCGGTGTTGCACTGAGAATGAGATATGTGCAGCTCCTATCGGGATTGTCGGCGCATCAGGCGGCTTAGCTGGTCTTGTTTTACCATTGTCGAAATGTCTTGTAAACCGGGATTCCGAGACTGATCAGGTCTTCTTGGGAGAAGGAATATCCTTCGTTGACCGTGAGAGCTGGTGATGGGCTAAGTTGGGACTTTCGAGAGCCGTGCCCGCGGTTATGTGGCAGATGGGAATCTGTTAATGTCCGGTTGTAGATAACTTGACACCAGATACGAATTAAAATGCATCAACCACGTGTGTAGCCGTGATGGTCTCTTCTCGGCGGAGTCCGAGAAGTGAACACGGTTTTTGGGTTATGTTTGACATAAGTAGGAGTTCAGTATCACCTCTTGATCATTGCTAGCTTCACGACCGTTCCGTTGCTTCTCTTCTCGCTCTCATTTGCGTATGGTAGCCACCATACATTGCTTAGTCGTTGTTGCAACCTCACCACTTTACCCTTCCTTACCCATTAAGCTTTGCTAGTCTTGATACCCATGGTAATGGGATTGCTGAGTCCTCGTGGCTCACAGATTACTACAACAACAGTTGCAGGTACAGGTTATGCGATGATCATGACGCGAGAGCGATGTTTGCTTGTTTTGGAGTTCTTCTGCTTCTTCGATCAGGGGATAGGTTCCAGGTCGGCAGCCTGGGCTAGCAGGGTGGATGTCGTTTGAGCTTCTGTTTGTGTTTCATCCACAGTCGGATGTTGATCTTATGGATGATGTATTGATGTATCCTTGCGGCATTTGTATGCCTTGTATGTATCCCCATCTATTATGTAATGTTGATGTAATGATATCCACCTTGCAAAAGCATTTCAATATGCGGTTCTATCCTTGGTTGGACCTTAGAGTCTCGTTAGGATAGTATCGCATATTGGGCGTGACAAATGGCCTGTGGTGAAACTGGCCCGCAATGAACAGTGTATCACTTTAGACCCATTAACGAACCATGGTGAAACTGACCCGTAATGAACAGTGTATCACTTTATAACCACTAAGGGCCCGTTATTCAGTTGGGCCGTTTCCAGCCCATGTTATCTTTCGGCCTTCTCAGAGCCCATTTATTCTTGGGCTCATTTCGAGCATTCGTTTACTTACGGCCCATTACTGTCATTTTCTGCTTGTGGGCCAAATTCAGCCCGTGGTTACAGTCGGCCCGTTTGTGGTCCGTTAATACATTGGGCCGTTTTCATAGCGTCATCAAATATGGCTTATTAATGATGGCCCGTTATGGTCGGCCCATGAACGGGCGATTCCAACTCTAGCCCGTTTATGGCCATAATGCGGCCTGTTATTGGCCCATGTTTGGCCAATCGATCATACGGCCCGTATAAGGCCCATTGATGATACGGCCCGTAGAAGGCCCATTGTTTCTATGGCCCATAGAAGGCCCGCTGTTTCTACGGCCCGTAGGAGGCCCAGTGTCACTACAGTAAATATTAGCCATTGGTTATTGTGGCCTAGTTTTAAAAAATAGGTTATTGCAGCCACTAGCAAACCGCAGAAAAGGAACTGCACTGACTACAAGCAAACAAATAAACAAGACAACAAGGAAATAAATAAGCAAAGCAACTTATGCTAGGCTATCACGGCTATTACACATATTACATCCACTGGGCATCAAAGTTCACCACCAGTGCAAATATAGGGAACACAGCAGCATATAAACGCTGCAGCAAAACAAGTCCAGAACTGAAACCACTTCAGAAGAGTTCAAGAAACAATATCCTGGGTACCCATAATGCTAGCAAGATTCTTAGCAAGCTTATTAACTTTCTCTTGTTTGGCGCCTAAATCCTCCAGCGCTTGCTGTTGCACAAGAAAGTACGCATCTGAATTCTGCAGGGACTTCCTCAGTCCTTCGGCTTCTTGCCGCAGCACAGCTGACTGATGCCTTTCAACTTGTAGCTGAGACTGAAGAAGCCGAAGTGATTCAGGTAGCGAGTTCGAAGAGCTTGTGCCAGCGGTACTGGCTAGTAACTCGAACACTACATCAACGCAGGACTGTGTGGTTTTCTCACTATCTACAAGATCATTTTTATCACCTTTCTTGGAGACCAACATGGTTGTCTCACTATCTTGAACCTTATCTGCATTACTTTCTCTACCATTGCATAGTGGGGTGCTCTTCTCCAATATTCTGTTTGCATACTACAAGAGAAACAAGTAGACACATCACAGGTTTAGCTTGTAGTATACCAAACTCATTTTGGTAAACCGGTTCAGTAGTAAGGTGGACAGGATAACAGCATGAAACAAACATATATCTATGTACTATGGTCACTGTATTGTCCATATCATTCTAGTTTATGTTCCCTAATCAAGATAGAGACACAGTTCAACTCATATATTTTTAAGACACAGCAGCATAGACAGAATATAAGTGTGAGAAACTACATAGCATTGGCAGCACTTGTAATGTGCATCACATGAGAACATAACTGTTTATACAACTTAAATTGAAATCAACATAGAGCAAGAAGTTAGAACAGCAATCCAGTTAAAGAAATAGGTTTAAAACATACCTGTTACACCATTGGAGTTTCAATTGGATCCTTCAAATTCGAAAATAGTTGGTATGAGTAAATACAGTGATGAAACAGCAAAGGAGTATGGACCTTAGCTACGAAATCTGACCTGAGAACAGTTGCTCTTTGTGGGGACCCCGACTCATAAGTCGAGATGACTGAGTGCACGTGTACAATGATCCCAGAGATTAACACTCACTGAACACACAGAAGCTGAATAACAACAGTCTTACATCCATACATACCGTCTTATACAAATTATGACCATTATGGTCAAGTCTTACATAGATAAAGCCACAGGGGCTGAATACCAAATAAACTTAAGCAGCGGAAATCTTCGTCGATAAGTAGAACCCATGCCATCTGCCTTAACCCTACAGGCATTCTGACTGGGAAACGTCCTAGTTCGCATGTTCGTCTCCAAAGAACTCTTCTTCGAACTCATGTTCTTCCATGCCTGGCCAATTAAATAACCAGTGGCAAGCCAATGAGTACTTTGAATGTACTCGCAAGCAACCCATGTTTTGGTCCAAGATGTAATAATACATGATATAGGTAAATTTTTGTAGAAAGCTAGTTTTGAGTGCAATGACATGTTCAACAACTTGTAAGACATGCATCAGGAGAATTCAAGTAACCATGAGGACAGGTTACATATATCAACATAAATAGAGTGGGCATCAACCCAACTCAATCACGTCAAGTCCCTTGACTTGACGCAAGTAGTTCTCCCAATTATCCAAACACACACACTGGTTTGTGAAGCTCTGGACGTAGTTTAAGAAGCACAGCCCAACTGTCCTTGCCCGTGGACACGGCTATTCGAATAGTTTTACACTCTAGAGAGGTTGCATGCTTTACCCACAAGATCCAGGGAACTTCCGTGTCATCCACGACCCGCGATACCTCAAGTACCTGGGGTAAGCACCCGATCACTATCTTTCCCTAGACGACACTAACAAGGAGTCCACTCGTTGTTCCGTATCCTCACGATGTACATCATACGAGACTCACTCGAGATCGTAACATCCGAGAGGGGACACAACGGTGTATCCAGTGCCCTGTGAAAACAGTCATGGCCGCCCTACCTGGCATGACCCCGTCCCAAGAGAGAGCACCAACTCTCCCCCGTTACTAGTAATGCGGGCTCCAAGCTAGTATCGTCCTAGGTAATCAATAATGCCCTTTCCCATACAAGGGTAGAGTGGTTGCGCATGTAAGGTTGGGACAGTCGACAAATCTTAAATCCAATCCATTTTCAAAAACAACACGCACTTGCCTCGGTACACCACTTCGTCATCAAGTGGTTACCCATCTCATCATCTCCCTAGGGCATAAGTGGCACCCGACGGGGTTTTTGAAAAGTCTTTTGAAAATACATTGTCTCCTTTATCATGCATATACCCATCCCTTTTTGCGTAGAATCTACTTTAGCATCCTATCTACTCCCACCGGCATAACCCACATAAGAATGTAGGGTCATTCACAATGCAAGTATCAACGAGGAAGTACGGTGGCAAACCATCAAAGTGGTTACCACCTCATCATGATTCCGTTGCAACAACAATATGGTGCTATATGACATGCATAAAAAGGGTTTCATAGACATGGTAAAAGGGCTGCTTGCCTGGCTCAACAAAGTCTTCTGGGTCTTCAAAGTCTTCTGGTACAACTCCTTCGTCAGCAACGCAATCTATTGTCGCAAAATAATAACGAGAAAATTAAGGCAATGATAAAATAGAAAAACCAAAGTGATAAGAAAAATGTCAACTCATTTTTGTTAAATACTAGGGTGAAAACTAAGAAGGGGAAAATTCCTAGTTTTGGATTTGGTGTATTTACAGTGAAGAAAAAGGTTGTTGGATTTGAATGGAAGTTGCACCATTAAATAGGTTGCAATACTTTAGGAATTTAGGAGTTGGAATTAATTTATTTGGACAAATATTTTATCCTGTGTAATTTTTGGAAAAGTGACAGAAAAAGAAAAGGAAAAAGGCCACTGTGCAACTGGGCCAAAACTGCCGCAGCGCACAGGCCCAGAGGCGATTCGGCCCAGGTGAGCCGAGCGGCACGCGCGCGCCAGGTTTTAACCTGACGAGCAGGGCCCAGGCCCCAGTGAGAGAGAGGGAGGCGAGGGAGAAGAGAGGCTGACAGGCGGGGCCCGCCTGTCATCCCTAACCCCGAGTCCAGACGGCTAGTGAGCTCACCGGCGACGATGCAGGGCACGGTGAGGTCGGGCGAGGGCACGGCTGGGCTCAGTGTCGTGTCGCCGTTTGGGTGGAGGTGGAACCGGTCGCCGGGGTGGCCTGGTTCGCCGGCGACGAGGTCTCGCGGCGGAGGAGCTTTGGGCGTCGTTGGTTCCGGCCGTTCCCGGCTGCAAAAGAAGCAGGGATGAAAGGGGAAATGATCAGGGGTGCTTCGGGTTCCAGATCGAGGCAGAGGAGGAGCGGGGAGGCCTGTGCCTCGTGAACTCCGACGAGCCAAAGCGGCGGAGCTCGAGCTCGATCTCGAGCTCGGGCGGCTCTGGAGAGGAACTGGGGGAGCAGGGGGGTGATTTGGTGGTGCAGAGAGCGAGTAGTAAGGAGAGGAGAGCTCGGGGAGGCCCTTAAATAGGCGGGTGACGGTCCATCGAGGACCCGTGCACCGGCGAGCCTGTTGCGGTCGAAGCGGGTCAACGGGGCTCGTCGGGGTGTGTCTGAGGCGTTTGTGGGGTTGATCCAGGGCGAGGGGAGAGAAGAGAGGGAAAACAGGGGTGCCAGGGCACCGCGCATGTGAGCGTGCTCACTGGTGCACTCGGGCGGCCGGCGCGCGTGCGAGCTGGGGCGAGAGGAGGGAGAAGGAGGAGGGGGACCACGTTGTGGCATGTTGCGGACGTCGAGGAGCATCGTTGGGCGCGCTGGGAAGGCCCGAGGTGGCCGGAGGTGCTTGGCAGGGGGCGGCTACAGTGCGGGAGCGCACTGTAGCACGCTCCAGAGCGCCCAAATGGCCAGCATGGCCATTTCCTATGCAATGTGGGCACGGCCAAAGGTGTCTGGTAGCTCTAGGGGGGAGTAAAGAAGTAGGAGATGGCCTTGGATGCCCTGGGTGGCCAGTAGGAGAAGAGAGAGGTAGAAGAAGAGGGAGAAATGGGCTGTCTAGAGAGAGAAAGTGGGGTTTTACCCATCCAATAATTGAGCTGTGGGTTTGCCGTTGTTACTGGAGGTTAAAGGGGACTAGGAGGGGTTGTGGTAAAAAGTGGAACTCATGGAGATTAGTGGAAGAGCCCCAAACAGGGTTTTTAGTTAACAAGCAGAAGGTGTTTGATAATGGTTTGGGCCAGCAGATGATTTCCAACTGCCATGAGACTCCACAGGGTGAAATGACACATATAATTAGGGCCTTCCACCAAGTTGGAGCTTATTTGGGCAAAGTTGCCAATGCAACTTTTGTAAACCCTAGAAATTAGCAGAAATGAACTTGTGTAGATCTAGTTGAGCAAATCACTTCTCCTTGATGCACCACTTGGTGTAGTGGCCTCATTTTGTCATGTGAACGTGCTCACCAAAGCTGGGGTCAAGGAGAGAAAGCTGGTAGTACAAAGTTGTTCAAATTTGATTCTGGTCAGAGAGGGTTTTGGGGCATTTTGGTGAACCGAAATGACTTTAATTGACATGATGCTTTGCAAGATGATCACAATATGCATTTATGACTTGCTGGATTTTCCTTGGATTTTTATGAAGATATTTCCTGTAGAAATATTTCAAATCCTTGAAACGGGCAGAAATGGTTTTGGGAGGTTTTGTCCAATATTTTGAACATGACCATGTGTTGAAACTCTTATATATGGGAAATATATGCCCACTGAGTTTCCTTGATTTTTGTCAAATATTTTTAAAACAAAAAAATAATTTTTCCCTATTAAAGACCTTTTCTGGCCTTAAGAAAAAAAGCTTTTAAATAAAATAGGAAAATTACTTTTAAAATTATATTTTTGTGGTTTATGGGAATCCTATATCTAATAGGTTTCAAATATACCTTTTGAAATACTTTTCATACCCCAAACCAAGTACTTGCAGTGCAAACCTCCATTCAGGGGTTTTTGGAAAACTAATTTTTGAAAATACTATTTGGCCAAATTATTTTTGTAGGAAAATACTATATTTCACTATACACATGGCATGATCATTGGGCAGAAGTTTGGGGCAAGGAGATGAAGTACAGAAGGTGGAGTAGTTGACTTTAAAGAGCAAAAATCACAGAGAGAAAACCAACTCAAATAAAAAGTCAAATAATGCAAAAGTTTTTGTCAAACCACACTTTATCATGATTTATCATCTTAAGTGGTGTGCCATGAAAATCAGGGTGTGACAGACCTACCCCCCTTACAAGAATCTCGTCCCCAAGATTCCCAAACTAGAAGCGGAAAGGACTATGGAAACATGGATTCTGGGTAGTCTCCACGTCCTCATACTTCTTTTGTTTCCGAGTGGTACTCCATTGAACCTTGAGGTACTTGATGGTGTGGCTCCGTGTATGATGTTCAGCTTGATCCAGGTTGCTAAGGGGTTTCTCACGTAGGTCCAGTTGAGCTGGGGTCGATGGCTCGATGATCGATGTCCTTATTAGTGCTCGGGCTAGCTAGGAAGTCGAAAACACTCGCGGAGTTGCGTCATGTGGGAACATTACGCACAGTGGGTAACTCAAGTGGTAACTCTGGTTGGTAGCCGTCTATCTTTCGTCTTGCAGTGACCTTGGAGGGGGTTGTTAAATCTTGGTGTAAGCTTCCCTTTGACATGGAAATGCTTGGTTCCTTTGAGAGAAGTGGCTTGCAGATACACCTGGTCTTCGACGCGGATGTTTACTTCTTGACAATGGTGGTTGGTGTAGCTCTTCCTTCTAGACATGGCGGTTTTAAAATGTCTTCTAATCAGCTGAACGACTCTTCCTCCGTTTTCGGGTAGACAAGTATGTCACCAAATAAAGATGACAACTAGCTTGTCCAAGTATTCCATGAAGTCTATGGGGTACGCAAAGTAGGCTGGGGTATTGGTGGTGGTCTCGATCGAGCATTGGCAAAGGTCTTCTCGTCCTAGAGCCAAAGCCTGTGGTCATGACCCGACCATGTTGTGGTTTGGTGGGGCTTAAGAGTTCAAGGGTTCTAGTGTGCGGGTGAACGCTTATCATCTCATCCTTAAGCACAGTTTCTGAGATGCCAATAGTTCTACCTAGTCTTCACATCATATTACCAAAAGAATCATCTCGTATAGGTCAACTCCAATCATCACTCATACTATTCATATGCTCATGGCTATCCTAAGGAAACACGTCGTAAGCCACTCCAAGATCTTATTTCCTTCCTATGAATCAACTCCCACAGCTCATTGACCACTACAAATCCAATGTCTAGGGTGTTCCACAAGATCTTCTAATGTCCTATAATCCCCAAATACTTGAAAGAGCTATCTCTACTATAGTCAATCCACCAATTCCCATATTCGGGGTCAAGTAACTTCCAACCTCAAGCTTATATAGATCCCTGAATCAACCCCGACAATTAATCCAATCTCCTACTTTATCATCCACTGAGAAGCATGGTATCATGATTGAGATCGTCAGCCTAAATCCAATTTACTCCGAACCATGTAGACTTACTCAGCATCTAGACTCCACTAGGTTCACCTATTTAAATCCAAAATTACATTGAGGTGATGAAAGCTATGCTACTCTATCCACACGATCCCACCAAGTTCATCAACTAACATGAAAACCTCATAATCCACCAAGAAGTCTCGGATAATTCCTCAAGGTCTCTGATATAAACTCATCAAGCCATTTGTCCTATTTCAATATCCTCAAATAGGTCTATCCTATGGCATCAATAATGTGCTCGTTCACTATGTCCACTAGTTCCATAATGAACCAGTGCAAGGTTACGGAGGCTTAGCTGGTTCTCTTGCAGTTTTGTGGGTTAAGCACTTGGTTAGGGATTCAAGCTGGGTTATCTCATGAAGTCCCAAAGGGTCTAGGGATGGGTTTCTAATCTTGAGAGGTAAACATAACTCTACTGGGCTGCTCTTGGTTGAGGAGGCTGCAGCAAAAATCTCCAGTGCTAGTTGGTCGCCGAAGTAGAATCCTTGGTGTACCTTGTCTTGCCGGTCTTCAGTTGAGGAGAGGGGGATGAGAGGGAAAAGCATCATAGATGGGGGGAATGCTTAAAGGGGGTTCTATAGTGCAGGTGTAAACAAACAGGTGCCAAAATGGCCACACACAATTTCATTAAGATAAGATAGGTGATATAGTCGCATACATGATGCTAAGGCAAAAGTGCAACTTATATCAAAACACAAACAGATAAGAACAAGCAACACTCAACATGGTTTCATTTGAACCATCATATGGACTCGACTGCGCATAGGGGGTACACGACTCATACTACCCTGGGGGTACTCGGATTCAGTAGTCGTGCTTGCTTCATCACTTTGAGAGAAAGGCGTTCGGTCTTCAGCTTCTAGGTTCTCCTGGGTGCCAATAGACATGCAACAGTCGGCTGCTTGTTGGGACACATCCTATTAATATGCCCGAGTTCACCACACCAGTGACATGTGACAGAAGCAAAAGGGTTGCTATTCAGTCTTGGGTATTGTCGTCGGGGGCCTGACGATGATCCTCTATGAGGTGGATATGGAAATCCATTCCTATGCCTTTTGCATGGGGTTTGGTTGCGAGCTTTCTAAAGTTCCTTGATTTGCTTCTCCTGATTAGAAATGTGGGCTTCTAGGGCAGTGATTTGACATTCTTGCTCGACCACCTTCTTCTTCTCGAGGCAGTGGAGGTGCAGAAGTGAAGCGAGATCTTGGCGAGCCTTGAGAAATGCTTCGGTGAGGTGGCGTAGAAGGTAGTCTCCTGCGTTGACGAAACTGATCTGGTACTTGAGGGTTGGATCCTTGTCTTCTGGGGAAATCATCACTTGAGTCGGAGCTCCAAATCCGCTCTTGCCAGGTAGGTAGCGGGTGGCATGTTCTTCTTTCATTTCTGGAAGGAGGTCTTGAAGATGGAGGAGTGCTTCGTATGCCACTTGCTGAATGGCTAGGTCTCTTGTTGGCATAGGTGGTCCAATGAAGAACCACCCCTGAGGTGAGGTCTTGGAAGGCACAAAAACCTTGGCATAGAACACCTTCTCGAACACATCATTTTCCAGTTCGTGCAGGGTGTATATGGGCAGCAAGGGATAGTGGCATTGCTGGAGGCAATCTCTTAGGAGGGTTAGAAATCCTGTCGTAAGGAGTCTCAAGGGAGCGACGGCCATCTACAAAGGTTGAATGGGAGAGGTCAATAAGGGAAATATATTTTAAGTTGGGTAAGCTTTAGAAAAGAAGATAAGTTTAGATGGTCTCAAGCTAACTAACGTCCATGCTAACTAAGGCTTCCTACAATCAGGATAGCTCTAATACCAGCTCTATGGGGACCCCGACTCATAAGTCGAGATCACTGAGTGCATGTGTACAATGATCCCAGAGATTAACGCTCACTGAACACAGAGAAGCTGAATAACAAGAGTCTTACATCCATACATACCGTCTTATACAAATTATGACCATTATGGTCAAGTCTTACATAGATAAAGCCACAGGGGCTGAATACCAAATAAACTTAAGCAACGGAAATCTTCGTCGATAAGTAGAACCCATGCCATCTGCCTTAACCCTATAGGCATTCTGACTGGGAAACGTCCTAGTTCGCATGTTCGTCTCCAAAGAACTCTTCTTCGAACTCATGTTCTTCCATGCCTGGCCAATTAAATAACCAGTGGCAAGCCAATGAGTACTTTGAATGTACTCGCAAGCAACCCATGTTTTGGTCCAAGATGTAATAATACATGATATAGGTAAATTTTTGTAGAAAGCTAGTTTTGAGTGCAATGACATGTTCAACAACTTGTAAGACATGCATCAGGAGAATTCAAGTAACCATGAGGACAGGTTACATATATCAACATAAATAGAGTGGGCATCAACCCAACTCAATCACGTCAAGTCACTTGACTTGATGCAAGTAGTTCTCCCAATTATCCAAACACACACACTAGTTTGTGAAGCTCTGGACGTAGTTTAAGAAGCACAGCCCATCTGTCCTTGACAGTGGACACGGCTATTTGAATAGTTTTACACTCTAGAGAGGTTGCACGCTTTACCCACAAGATCCAGGGAACTTCCGTGTCATCCACGACCCGCGATACCTCAAGTACCCGGGGTAAGCACCCGATCACTATCTTTCCCTAGACGACACTAACAAGGAGTCCACTCGTTATTCCGTATCCTCACGATGTACATCATACGAGACTCACTCGAGATCGTAACATCCGAGAGGGGACACAACGGTGTATCCGGTGCCCTGTGAAAACAGTCATGGCCGCCCTACCTGGCACGACCCCGTCCCGAGAGAGAGCACCAACTCTCCCCCGTCACTAGTAATGCGGGCTCCAAGCTAGTATCGGCCTAGGTAATCAATAATGCCCTTTCTCATACAAGTGTAGAGTGGTTGCGCATGTAAGGTTGGGACAGTCGACAAATCTTAAATCTAATCCATTTTCAAAAACAACACGCACTTGCCTCGGTACACCACTTCGTCATCAAGTGGTTACCCATCTCATCATCTCCCTAGGGCATAAGTGGCACCCGACGGGGTTTTTGAAAAGTCTTTTGAAAATACATTGTCTCCTTTATCATGCATATACCCGTCCCTTTTTGCGTAGAATCTACTTTAGCATCCTATCTACTCCCACCGGCATAACCCACATAAGAATGTAGGGTCATTCACAATGCAAGTATCAACGAGGAAGTACGGTGGCAAACCATCAAAGTGGTTACCACCTCATCATGATTCCGTTGCAACAACAATATGGTGCTATATGAAATGCATAAAAAGGGTTTCATAGACATGGTAAAAGGGCTGCTTGCCTGGCTCAACAAAGTCTTCTGGGTCTTCAAAGTCTTCTGGTACAACTCCTTCGTCAGCAACGCAATCTATTGTCGCAAAATAATAACGAGAAAATTAAGGCAATAATAAAACAGAAAAACCAAAGAGCTTAGAAAAATGTCAACTCATTTTTGTTAAATACTAGGGTGAAAACTAAGAAGGGGAAATTCCTAGTTTTGGATTTGGAGATTTTACAGTGAAGAAAAAGGTTGTTGGATTTGAATGGAAGTTGCACCATTAAATAGGTTGCAATACTTTAGGAATTTAGGAGTTGGAATTAATTTATTTGGACAAATATTTTATCCTGTGGAATTTTTGGAAAAGTGACAGAAAAAGAAAAGGAAAAAGGCCACTGTGCAACTGGGCCAAAACTGCCGCAGCGCACAGGCCCAGAGGCGATTCGGCCCAGGTGAGCCGAGCGGCACGCGCGCGCCAGGTTTTAACCTGACGAGCAGGGCCCAGGCCCCAGTGAGAGAGAGGGAGGCGAGGGAGAAGAGAGGCTGACAGGCGGGGCCCGCCTGTCATCCCTAACCCCGAGTCCAGACGGCTAGCGAGCTCACCGGCGACGATGCAGGGCACGGTGAGGTTGGGCGAGGGCACGGCTGGGCTCAATGTCGTGTCGCCGTTTGGGTGGAGGTGGAACCGGTCGCCGGGGTGGCCTGGTTCGCCGGCGACGAGGTCTCGCAGCGGAGGAGCATTGGGCGTCGTTGGTTCCGGCCGTTCCCGGCTGCAAAAGAAGCAGGGAAGAAAGGGTAAATGATCAGGGGTGCTTGGGGGTTCCAGATCGAGTCAGAGGAGGAGCGGGGAGGCCTGTGCCTCGTGAACTCCGACGAGCCAAAGCGGCGGAGCTCGAGCTCGATCTCGAGCTCGGGCGGCTCTGGAGAGGAACTAGGGGAGCAGGGGGTGAATTGGTGGTGCAGAGAGCGAGTAGTGAGGAGAGGAGAGCTCGGGGAGGCCCTTAAATAGGCGGGTGATGGTCCACCGAGGACCCGTGCACCGGCGAGCCTGTTGCGGTCGAAGCGGGTCAACGGGGCTCGTCGGGGCGTGTCTGAGGCTTTTGTGGGGTTGATCCAGGGCGAGGGGAGAGAAGAGAGGGAAAACAGGGGTGCCAGGGCACCGCGCATGTGAGCGTGCTCACTGGTGCACTCGGGCGGCCGGCGCGCGTGCGAGCTGGGGCGAGAGGAGGGAGAAGGAGGAGGGGGACCACGTTGTGGCATGTTGCGGACGTCGAGGAGCATCGTTGGGCGCGCTGGGAAGGCCCGAGGTGGCCGGAGGTGCTTGGCAGGGGGCGGCTACAGTGCGGGAGCGCACTGTAGCACGCTCCAGAGCGCCCAAATGGCCAGCATGGCCATTTCCTATGCAATGTGGGCACGGCCAAAGGTGTCTGGTAGCTCTAGGGGGGAGTAAAGAAGTAGGAGATGGCCTTGGATGCCCTGGGTGGCCAGTAGGAGAAGAGAGAGGTAGAAGAAGAGGGAGAAATGGGCTGTCCAGAGAGAGAAAGTGGGGTTTTACCCATCCAATAGTTGAGTTGTGGGTTTGCCATTGTTACTGGAGGTGAAAGGGGACTAGGAGGGGTTGTGGTAAAAAGTGGAACTCATGGAGATTAGTGGAAGAGCCCCAAACAGGGTTTTTAGTTAACAAGCAGAAGGTATTTGATAATGGTTTGGGCCAGCAGATGATTTCCAACTGCCATGAGACTCCACAGGGTGAAATGACACATATAATTAGGGCCTTCCACCAAGTTGGAGCTTATTTGGGCAAAGTTGCCAATGCAACTTTTGTAAACCCTAGAAATTAGCAGAAATGAACTTGTGTAGATCTAGTTGAGCAAATCACTTCTCCTTGATGTACTACTTGGTGTAGTGGCCTCATTTTGTCATGTGAACATGCTCACCAAAGCTGGGGCCAAGGAGAGAAAGTTGGTAGTACAAAGTTGTTCAAATTTGATTCTGGTCAGAGAGGGTTTTGGGGCATTTTGGTGAACCAAAATGACTTTAATTGACATGAGGCTTTGCAAGGTGATCACAATATGCATTTGTGACTTTCTGGATTTTCCTTGGATTTTTATGAAAATATTTCTTGTATAAATATTTCAAAACCTTGAAATGGGCAGAAATGGTTTTGGGAGGTTTTGTCCAATATTTTGAACATGACCATGTGTTGAAACTCCTATATATGGGAAATATATGCCCACTGAGTTTCCCTAATTTTTGTCAAATATTTTTAAAACAAAAAAATAATGTTTCCCTATTAAAGACCATTTCTGGCCTTAAGAAAAAAAGCTTTTAAATAAAATAGGAAAATTACTTTTAAAATTATATTTTTGTGGTTTATGGGAATCCTATCTCTAATAGGTTTCAAATATACCTTTTGAAATACTTTTCATACCCCAAACCAAGTACTTGCAGTGCAAACCTCCATTAAGGGGTTTTTTGGAAAACTAATTTTTGAAAATACTATTTGGCCAAATTATTTTTGTAAGAAAATACTATATTTCACTATACAGATGGCATGATCATTGGGCAGAAGTTTGGGGCAAGGAGATGAAGTACAGAAGGTGGAGTAGTTGACTTTAAAGAGCACTTGAAAATCACACAGAGAAAACCAACTCAAATAAAAAGTCAAATAATGCAAAAAAAAATTGTCAAACCACACTTTATCATGATTTATCATATTAAGTGTTGTGCCATGAAAATCAGGGTGTGACACTCTTCTGCTTTAAACGTGGAGTTTGGGTTAGCTCTGGTGGTCTTCGTGCTTTGGGCACTGCAGTAGCTTTACAAACTGCTCGTGTGGGGGTACTCTGTGGTGGACATGGTGCTTTGTCAACTATAAGTGGGTTACTATCCGCTGGGGTTGCGGTTAGATGGGTTGTAGCTGGTTCTCTGCCTAACGGTATAAGTGTGCAATCTGGAAGAGTCTCGATTATGTGTGGTGGGGCTAGTTTGTGGGCCAGTACAACCATGGTTCTATCTGCATCGACGGGTAGCACTGTGTTTTGTGAAGAACGGGTTTTTGCTCCCTTAGATACTGCCATCACCCCCTCCAATTCAAATGGCTGATAAACAAGAAAAGAAATTGAACGTACAGACATTGTATGATAGACAGATGTGGTAATTCACATATACGTTGTCTAACCAAACAGGACAGCATGACACAATTTCACATATATGATGCCTAACTAAACAGGATAGCATGACACAAATTTTAGATATATGATGGATAACTTAACAGGATATAATGGCATAATTCAACATATGATGAGTACCTAAACAGGATGACATGACAAAACTATATGATGTCTTTCTAAAATAGGTTGGGATGAAATAATTCACATACATGTTGTCTAAGTATACAGGATGGCATGATATAATTGACATAATTGATTCATATACTAAGCAGTTGGCACTCGCATGTATGATCTCTAAACTAAGCAGATAGAATTCAATATTGTGCATATGATGTCTAAACTAAGCAATGCAATACACCATGTGCATCATATGAGAAATATAAACATTGCAACTTAGAGCATACACCTCAGGTGGGATATAGGACTGGTCATCTGTCTCTGAATCCTCCTCTGAGGAGCTCCCTGTAACCATCGAGATATATGCTTCAACAGGTACCATTGCCTGCTCTGAAGACCTTGTTTTCACTCCAGATTTTTCCATAACCGGCTCAAATGGCTGATACACATGAAGAGTAGTTCAATATACACAGATTGTCGACAAATGGAATACGTAATGAAAAAAAGATGGCATGAGATAATTCACATATATGATGCCTGGCTCCATGGCGGTGCATAATTCACATATATGATAACTGGCTGAAAAACATGGCATTGCATAATTCACATATCTGATATAGAAAGCAAACAGGAGGCATTCACACAAAGCATGTCTAATCTAAGCAGATGGCATGGCAATGCAAGACACCATATGCATGATATGAGCAATATAACTCAGCCAAGTTAGAGCATGCACCTCGGGAGGGGGGGGGGAATACGACTGGTCATCTCTCTCTGAATCCTCCTCTGAGGAGCTATCTGTAACCAGCAAGAAATCTGCATCGACAGGTAGCACTGACTTCTCAGAAGACTGTAACACCCCAAAAATTTAATCAGGTTTTAGTTATTAAAATTTTGCCAAGAGTTAAAAATTTTGCCTGCAAGAATATTTCTGTTGAGTTCAAAACCTTTCTTTTAATATTAAGGATTTATTTTTTTTCCCAAGTGGATCCTTCCGAACATATTGAACTTCTATGCCATCTCATTAAAACAATTTTCTAATCAGTAGGTTTATTTATTAAATTATTTCACCCTGAGCTATATTCATTAAAATGGCTTGTTCTAAGTTTTGGATCTCTTTTTGAACTACAACCATTTGATAAGATTAACTAAAAATTCCACCAAAATTTGGAGATGTCATGTGATGCCTCTAAATCACTTTTATGCAGTATATAGTTCATTCATTGCATATTTTGAGTGCTACACATGTTTTTCCTCTCTGGT
This sequence comes from Triticum aestivum, assembly GCF_018294505.1. Classification (NCBI taxonomy): domain Eukaryota; kingdom Viridiplantae; phylum Streptophyta; class Magnoliopsida; order Poales; family Poaceae; genus Triticum; species Triticum aestivum. Next base: position 636,955,480 of record NC_057810.1, read on the forward strand.
CCAGTGGACAATTTTGCACTGCAACCCTTTTAAATATTTGTTTCTAGCTTCCACCAAAATTATGGGATGTCAGTAGGAGCATATGATTCCATTATATGCAAAAATCCAGGGATGTTGTTTGAAATTTTTGAGTGAATAAACCTCATCTCCATTCTGGTCCAACATGATGGTTTGTACAGCAACCATATTCTTGCTTGCTCTTTGGCTCTTGATTCTTTCTCCTACTTGTAGTCCTCCACACTAAACCCCTAAGTCCAGGAGCATGCAACCATTGGCATATTTTTGGTTCATGAAATAATGCCACTCACATCTTGTCCAGATTTGAAGTTCTGCAAAATTTGCACTAGCAAGTTTGTGCTTTTCACCAACTAACCTCACCACCCTCTTGTGCATCCAAAGAGACACTGATCTGGAAGATTTGGCCACTCCAAGAAATGCCTAGGTGCCTATGGCATTTTGTCAAACACCTGGAGTGCATGATTAGAGTTGACATGTATTGTTGTTGGCATTGTGAACCTGGTCTCCTGACCAAACTACCTTGTCCCCTGAGCTTCACTCTATCAACTACCTAGCTCTGTTGCTTGCCAACCTCACCTGTGACCTGTAGCATGCCACGGCATTTTACCGAACACCTTCCGTGCGTGCTCTGGACGCGCCCAGAGCGCGCGTATTGCACCAACCGCTCCCGAGCACACACGTTGGCCCCCCTGGTTTTGGCCCGCTCCGCAGCGCCATGCCTTGCACTAACCTCCCCACAGCAATGCGCCAAGCCGCCCTGGCAGCCAGCAGCACCGCCGTCAGAGCTTTTGGTGGCACGCCGGCGTCTGCAGCGCGCCTCTGCCACGGTCGGCGCCGCCAAAGCCACCCCGACTCGCCACCTGCCCCTGTGAACAGCACAAACTTATCACCTCGCCCGTCGGCTAGCTACCATCATCGCCACGACGCCCTGACGCTACAGGGAGGCGGTTCGCCGTCGTCCTTATCGCCGGCCGCATCGAACCGACCACCACCGCCTATATAAGGGCCTCGGAGCTCCATCTAGCCCTCGATCAACCTCCAGTGATCCTCCTAGAGCTACCCTGACCAGCATTCGAGGAGGGGAAGGCCTTCTTCCCCGAGTCCGGCCAGTTCGGTCGCCGCCAAGCCCCGGTCGATTCCGTCACCACCAGGGCCTCTCCTTCTCCAATCTCTCCACCAAGAACTCCCCCTCCCTCTCGCGAGTGAAACCCCTCGATCAATTTTGGTCGGAGACCACCGCAGCCAAAAAATCACTCTGTCACCGAAGCCCCCTCCGCCGCGGAGCTCGCCGCCGGCGACTCCCTCCACCCCCGGCTACCCTGCGACCACCGGAAGGACCGCCTAGGAGTGGCGGATTCATCCCTGCTCTTAGATGCCCGCGAAAAGACGCCATTCGCTGGCGACGATCGCCGGACGCCACGCCTCTGCTCGGGCAGAGAAGAGGAGGGAGGGCGACTGGTCAAACCTGACCAGTGGGCCAGGCGGGCCCACTGTCAGTGACCCACGCGCGTCCACGCTGGAGTAAGTGGAGGCGTATAGTCGGAATACGTCTTTGACGTATACACATTTTCGAATCGTTTTCTTTTAATTCTGTTTTATTTCTTTATCAAAAACAGATTTTGACCAAATGTTTGACTGGCTATATCTTTTAAAATATAACTCCAAATGAATTGATTCTTTTTCCTACCTCTCTCAAATTTAACCTAGTTTATTTTAAGATTTATTTGAAAAAAATTCAAACAACTTTTTGTGCTGTTTTTGAATTTGTGTGTTAATTCAAATTTGTTTAAAATAGGACCTTGGAGAGAGAGAAGAAAACCTTCAAAAAGTTTTGGAGTGCACCCTGCCTTTCCACATATTGAAGGCAAGCATTCTGAACCCTGGCATGATATTTTTGAGTGTTCGTTGACACATTTATCACACTACCTCTCTTTTGGAGAAATTGTTATTTCATGTGAGATGATCATGTGCATGGATGCATATTTGAGATTTCCATGCTGTTGGAAATGATCACACTTGTGATGATAATCATTCTCATGTGCCTTGCATGCATACCGGCAGGAACCCGGGAAAACCTCTGCCTTGGGTAGGCATGAGTTTGTCGCTGGTCTCCGTCGGGGCGGTTGTGTCTGGTATGGCATGGTAAGGTAATATGAGCGATGACTCTGTTGGTTGAAATATATTCGTTATGCTAATCATGCAGGGATGATTATAAACCTCCTGAGTCGACCGTAGATCGAGTCTTGTTCCAGTAACCCCCATACTCGTTTCGTACAACCACTCGTCTCTACAGCAAGTAGAGTACGGTTCAGTAAGTTGTCAACCTCTTTCTAGCACACACCGTACAGAGAGGCCAGGGTGGAAGATACCGGTTGTAGCTGGTAGGCAGGCCACCTGGTCCGGGGGCATGGGTGTTTCCGGTTGAGACCGAGAGGGGAGGCCACCCCTTAGAGAGCGCAATATAAATTTGATCCCATGCTACGCGAGGTTGTAGCCTCCCCACTTAGAGTTTGCTTGACAGGTGTCGTGGGTGATTCCAGACACGTGTGAGTTAAGCTGGTGTGTGCAAGTTAGGTGTGTTTCAACAAAAAGACCGTAGACGGAATTAGTCCCGATAGACTAAAGGAATCCGTTACTCGTGGGTAAAGAGTACACCCTCTGCAGAGATTAAACCTATTCGAATAGCCGTGTCCATGGTTAAGGATTACAGTCTGGGATGGGTCAGGTGTCGGTCTTAGTGTCGGTCTTCGAAGGTGAAACTGTTAAATCAGAACTGGTATCACGACTTGTGACATGTGACGATGATGATTATTATTTTGTTGTGGACTAACCCATGATATTATTGGTATTATCGAATATCCCTAGAATGATTTTACCTCCGGTATATTCACTATGATTGTTTCTCTTAAAGCTCTTTATGTGGTGTCGCTAAGACGCCCGACTGTGGCATTTCTTTTAAAGCCCTTTATGTGGTGTCGCTCAGACGCCAGACTGTGGCATTTCTTTTAAAGCCCTTTATGTGGTGTCGCTCAGACGCCCGACTGTGGCATTTCTTTTAAAGCCCTTTATGTGGTGTCGCTTAGACGCCCGATTGTCGCATATTTGTTATTTATTTCATAATTTTAATACTGCTATGTTATTGCATTTTCATAAATAACCTGCTTACATGCATCAGAGATGTATTTTTGTGACTGACGTCATGAGCATTAATATTTCGGAACATCATTGTTATATTATACCCGTGTTCATAATGTTTGCGAGTACATTCAAAGTACTCACTGGCTTGTCCCTGGCTATTGTCTTGGCCAGATTTCTTGCGCGAAGAGGAGCGACCGTGAGGACAGCCCCGGAACCCACGTAATGGTGATAGCAGCCCTGCGAAGATAGGAGTTAGCCTGGTCAGCTGTTCCTGTGGGAAATGGAGTCCCATAGACATTGATGATTTACAACCCGCTTCCGCCATCAACCACTAGAAACCATTTGTGGTACTCACAGACCAGAATGGTCTTGTACTACATGTTTTGTATTTGCTTGGAATTTCTGTATCAACTTGGTGCCTCATCAGCTAACAGTTATCCTGGGGCTGATGAGCACAAGGGCCATTTTCTGGGAATTAGTACCCGGAGAATCGGTCCCCACAAAGACCTTGTTTTCACTCCAGATTTTCCCATGACCGACTCAAATGGCTGATGCACAGGAAGAGTAGATGAATGTATAAACATTGTTGACAAATGGAATACATTATGGAAAAAAATATGGCACGATACAATTCACATATACGATGACTGGCTAAACAGGATGGCATTGCATGATTCACGTATATGATGCCTGGCTAAAGAAGATGGCATTGCATAATTCCCATATACTCCCTCCGTTCCTAAATATTTGTCTTTTTAGAGATTTCAAATGGACTACCACATACGGATGTATATAGACATATTTTAGAGTGTAGATTCACTCATTTTGTTCCGTATGTAGTCACTTGTTGAAATCTCTAAAAAGATAAATATTTAGGAATGGTGGGAGTATGATATAGAAACCAAACAGGTGGCATTCACACAAAGCAAATCTAAACTAAGCTGATGACATATAAGATGTATAATGTAAGCAATGCAAGGCGCCATATGCATGATATGACCAACATCAGCATGCCAGGTTAGAGCAAACACCTCAGGTGGTAAACAGGCATGGTCGGCTCCTTCTGAATCTCCATCTGAATAGTTATCTTCCTCTGGAATACAATCTGGAAATGCAGGAGAGGGGGGGCACTTCACCCACCATGGAGCAGCTTCTGCATGACATTATATTCGCACGCAATGGTCTTCTCTTTTTGTCTACATGTTCAGTACGATTGTGTACAATATCTGACATGCATAATAAAAAAATAGTTAGATTTTGTGAGGCCTAAGGGGTGCATGCAAAAATCAAGACTGATGGTAGCAAACGAGTGGATGGATCCAAAACTAATGATAGCAGGTAGATTATAGCTTCAGTTTAAAAAGATAGACAATGGATCATCTATTGTTTGTTGCCCACCCAACATGAACCACATAGAAGACCCCAGATGAACCAGATAGTAGACAGATACTATTCGTTGCTGGCTCGATATGAGACCCATGGGCAATTCAAAACTTAAGATTGAACGATAAAGTAGCAGGTAGTAATAACCGATGTATAACGTAAGCAAACACGAAAGACTGCGACCTCTCTTCCGGAACTGTCTAGTCCTCAGGTTCATCTGCTCAGTCGATGATGGTAATGCAGTTGGTGTGGCTGCCGGCAATGGGGAAGATGATCTGAGGCGGCGAAAAAAGTCTGCAGGGGGGATCTCTACTGCAGTGAACGCTTCTGTCGATGGTGCACCTCAGGTGGGGTGGATGACGGCACGGCAGGAGCAGGACATAACACACATAGTTTTCTTTGACGCCAATCTGAAAATGAAGTAAATCTGTAAGGGCTCTTTAGAATTGGAGGATTCTATAAACGCAGGGACAGGAAAAACACAGGAATAGGATAGGAATGCACGTGCAAAATAGAGCATTTGGAAACATAGGATTTCAGTCAACCTGGGTGTTTGGCTCACATGAATTGGAAGAACAGAGGAATGGAGAAACAAAGTGATGCGACGAGTGTACAACCTCTTTGGCATAGACTTGTGGACCTCAGCATCATTGGGTTGGACGTGGAGGATGGTGATGATGCTGGTGTGACTGTCGGAGGCGAGGAAGAAGATCCGAGGCCTCTGGAAATGGCACCGAGGGTACTGCTCCGCTGTGATGGACAGTTCCATCGTTGGAGCAGCTCCGCTAAGGTGTACGGCGACGAGGCTGAAGCATGACAAGACAAACAACTTTAATCTGAAGTGGGACCCTAATATCATATGCAATAGATGATGTAAAATACATCACCAAAAAGTTCTAGATGTAAAACGCATCAGCCACGCCACGACCGCTCCGACAGATGCTGTAAATACTGTTCACTCTGAACTTAACTGAAGAAAATGAACTTCATAGTCGAAATTGAATTTTACTGTCAAAACTGATTGAACTAGTAACAGAGCATTGCAATAGATGTTTAGGGCGTTCGAGCACTAGTAGCAGAGAAGCAGTGATCTAAATCAGCAGACGCTCGAGCAGGGAACACACTAGCAGAGAGCAAGTCAAGCAGTAGCACCGCGAGCGAGTGCTAAAGCAGCAACTCCTGTAGCTGCTGGAGGTCATGCAGCAGTAGTAGCAGCGCAAGCGAGAGCAAGAGCAGAGCAGCAGCACGAACAAAAGCAGGACAGTGCAGCAGCGCGACCAACAGCAAGAACAAAGCCACGGCGCGAGCGAGAGCCGGAGCAGCTACAGCTAGTGCCGTTGTGGAAGTCGCCGCTGAGGAAGCAACGACATGGGGGAGAGATGCCGTGGATGATGTGGCCGGCGATGGCGCCGTTGATGGAGACACCATGTCTGCTCGGTATCGAGCACTGGCAGCCTCGTGAGATCGAATAAAAGATAAAATGCAGCGGTGAGTGCAGAACCTCCTTGGTGGCGCCGAGTTGGCCTCGGCTTCATCAGAGGAATTGGTGAGGGTGCTGCGGTTCCGATGGGGCAGGTCAAGATGGCGCTGTGGGGATTGAGGTGGCACGATAGACGAGGCGAACGTCGGGGCAGCTCCTTGGAGGTGGAGGACGGGGCGACTGATCCGGCGGGACAACGAGATAGACAACGGATCCTCATCCGGTGCGGTGGATGAGGGACGGCGAGCTGTTGCGGTGGACGATGTAGTCGGGGAAGAGTCTCCGGCTGGGCAGCGGTCGGGAGGCCGAAGGAGGAGCATGGGGTTTTGCGGGTTTTGGTGGCCTCGGTGTACGAATGGGGGGCGAAGGGGGAGGGGGGAGCCAAGCTTAGGGACGTGCTTGTCCGAAATGTAGGGTAAGTTACCAGCATACCCCCACCGGTTTTGACACCGCGACGTGGAGCTTCATTTCCGGCTGAGGGGTAGAAGGGGCATTTCACGTGTCTGGGCTGCGGGAGCAATTTCGGATGAGGAGGGAGTTCTCGCGCGCGTCCAAATTTCGGGATAACAAGGCGCGGCGCGGGTTGAAGAAGCGGGGGTTTCAAAGCAGGTGAGACAAAAGATACTCGAGCTTGAAAATTTCGGGATAACAAGGTGCGGATTCCTTGTTCGGCAGAACAAACTTAACGTGTAAAAAAATCATACAAGACACAAGAGAGTCATGTCCCCTTTTACTATATTGCTATAGATGCCATTGAAAAAACTACAAGAAAATGTAAAAAAATCGGGAGAACATAATTACCCTTCACAGTACCAAATCGATTCGCACTTCCCTCAACAACAACAAAAAACAAATCAATTCCCACCAAAGAAAGTGTAATGTCCCTTTTTATATGATTACATATGCCATGATCTCGAATTTCAATTTTTGATCCACGTTATGTTGAATTCGAATATATCATTAGGTGACCTTGCAGTTTATAATTGATGTAGTCATACATTTTGAACTTCCATCATATATGAACATTTTACTCCACCATGTGAACATATATATTGTCGTCTACCATATGGACTAAATTTGAATCAATTTTCCTTATTTGAATATGATTGTTGTCAAGTTATACAATAATTTAAATATTATCTTGATAACAAAAAGACATGCATATAGCAGTAATCATATTTCACTATGAACTACATGTACCATACGCTCTCCAATTCAAATATCTGTATCCATTTTATGTTGAATTCAAATCATAGTACATTATTGGTCTAGGTAGCGAGATGTTCGGGATAATCTAAATCGTGTTTTCATACGTATAATTTTTGGTTGAATGGGGACAAGTTTTGGTATAAGCCTCTTGCAAAACCAGAGATTCTCTCAACAAGCCTCGTGGTTCCGAGAGGGAATGTGTCACCTTTGTGTGCGAAACGATATACGCTGCCTCCCCCTGATTTTATTTACAGAGGCAACATAGAACTATATGAGTGCCCTGTTAAATTTTTGAATTATTTCGGGTTCATTTGACCTTTTTATACATTAATTTAGTTTCTGGACTTTTAATGTGCATAATCTAAAAATGAATTGCATGCACATGCTCCGGTGCACCAAAGTGGTTGACAAATCACATGTGTGTCCTTGGTTGAATTTCTAGGTCCCATGGAAGAAATGAGAATGAAATTCAAACATCTGGGCGTCATGACTGTACCGAGAACATCGAGAAACTTAGATTTTAAATTCATGTAAATCCAAAACTCGGCTGGAAATCATGAAACTTGGCATGGTGTCATGTCATGGCACTAACATGTTGTGGTAAAAAATTGGGTCGATTTGGAAGCTCGTGGTTCTAAGAGGGAACGTGCCACCCCCCCC
>NC_057810.1:636963761-636989432 GCF_018294505.1 Triticum aestivum
AACAAAGGCAACATAGAACTACATTAGTGCCATGTTAAATTTTGGAATTATTCCGGGTTCGTTTGTCGTTTTTTATACATTAATTGAGTTTCTGGTCATTTAATGTGCATAAGTCCAATTTGAACTACAAGCACATGCTCTCGTGCTCCAAAGTTGGTTGAAAAATCACATTTGTGTCCTCGGGTGAATTTCTAGGTCCCATGCAAGAAATGAGAATAAAATTAAAACATCTGGGCATCGTGGCTCGGCCGAGAACATTGAGAAACTTGGTTTTAAAATTCTTGTAAATCCAAAACACGTCTAAAAATCATGAAACTTGGCATGGATGTCATGTCATGGTACTACCATGTTGTGGTAAAAAATGGCCGAATAGGAACAGATTTTGGTATAAGCTTCTTGCAAACTGAAGCTTCTCTCAAGAAGGATCCTGGTTCTGAGAGGGAACGTGTCACCTTTGAGTGTGAAACGATATACGTTGTCCCCCTTGAGTTTATTTACAAAGGCAACATAGAACTACATGAGTGCCCTGTTAAATTTTGGAATTATTCCGGCTTCGTTTGGCCTTATTTACACATTAATTGAGTTTTTGGTCATTTAATGTGCATATTCAAATTTGAACTACAAGCACGTGCTCCCGTGCACCAAAGTTGGTTGAAAATCACATTTGTGTCCTCGGGTGAATTTCTACTCCCATGCAAAAAATGAGAATAAGATTCAAACATCTGGGCATCGTGGCTCGGTCAAGAACATTGAGAAACTTGGTTTTAAAATCATGAAACTTGGCATGGTGTCATGTCATGGTAGTACCATGCCGTGGTAAAAAAATTGGTCGAATAGGAACAAATTTTGGTATAAGCTTCTTGCAAATCGGAGCTTCTCTCAAGAAGGCTCGTGGTTCTAGGAGGGAACATGTCACCTTTGTGTGCATAATTCAAATTTGAAATACAAGCATATGTTCCAGTGCACCAAAGTTGGTTGAAAAATCACATGTGTGTCCTCGGGTAAATTTCTAGGTTCCATGCAAGAAATGGCAATGAAATTCAAAATTCTGGGCATCGTGGCTGGGTTGGAAACATTGAGAAACTTAGTTTTTTAATTCCTGTAAATCCAAAACACGCATGAAAATATGAGACTTGGCTTGGTGCCATGACATGGCACCAACATGCTGTGGTAAATTTGCAGTCCGATTTGCGAAGGCGCACACATTAACAATCAACAAAGTCATTTTGGAACAAGTGTTGTCACGTTACAATCGGAAACACAAGTATTATTGAAACTGTGGGCGTTCTACTTACTAGTACCATTTATGTGCCGCCACGCGTCCCCATTTTTTATTAGCTAGGAGGCGCCATGCAAGGTAGCTATTTGAGTACGAGAGGCATGCGATCAGACCCCTGCGCGTGCTTATCGAGAGGAGAGCCCTTTAACCTCCATCTGCCGTCCACCTCTCTCCCAAGGTCTCCATTAATGGCGCCCGGGCCTCTGTTTAATGGCGTGGCTATGTCTCACTCGACCGAGATTTAAGAGAGAAAAAAGAAAATCTAACAGCACGGATCTTGATGTAAGATCCGACGGACCTATATAGCATCTACTGTGACGTATAGCAAGACTGATGAATATATAAGGACGATTTTTTTTATCAAAGAAGGGCTTGCCCCTTCCAATTTTCATTACTGAAAACCACCACAATTCACAAGAAGTTCAGCACAACTCCAGCCTAACACGAAGGACTAAAAGTACCAGATTGAAATTGCAACATCCCAAGAGGCCAACAAAGGCCAAACATCCGCGCTAGAAACCAACATTTGACAACCGACGACACAATCCACATCCTAAACCGATTATTACATCAAAAGAAACTAGGAAACTGAAGGAAGCCCAGCAGCAACTAGAAGAACAGCAACGCCAGGGTTGCCACAGCAAGAGTTTTCTTCATTCCAGCCTTGCAACATTGATCTTCCACAGAAAGATAAGGACGATTAATTGTCTTACATAATTAGAAAGATAATTAAAAAAAGCCACATGCGGCTACGCCCGAAATACACAAGGGCAAAAGAAGAAGGGAGACAAGGATCTGGCTCGCTGATCTCTACTTTCTTGATGCGTTGCTGCAGGCCGCGGGAACTAGTCTCCGCGGCGAGCGGTGATGAGCTCTTTCGTGTCCTCAAGATGCTGCTTGAGAACATCCACGGATTCCTCCACCAGCCTTTGGCGCTTGTTGCGGTGCATGTCATTCTCGTCCATAAGTTTCTTGACGATGACGCCAGTCCTCTTCAAGAAGGCACTAGTCTCCTCCTGCTAGTCTGTACTTCGGACGATCTTCTCCCTCAGCAGGTCACGCTCGGCCCGGAGCCTCTCATTGCCCTCCCTTAGTTGTCGGATGACGCCGATAGCCTGTTAAAACGAGGCTTTCACGTCGTCCTACAACCTCGCCAAGCCGGAGATCTGATCCATCTGGCTATGGACGATCGCATGCATGCGCCTGTAATAGTCGTCGGCTGCCCGTGAGAAATTTTCCTAGGCCGCCGCGGCGCAGCGGGACATCTCTGCTGCATTCATGGCGCGGCGGGACATCTCTGCTGCTTCCGCGGCGTGGCCGGACCAGTCTCCTACATCGACGGTGCGGCGAGACTTTTGTGCTGCTTCAGCGGCGCGGCGGGCCACTGTGCTGCTACTTCTGCGTGGCGGGAAATGTCGGCTGCTCTCGCAGCAAGGCGGGACATCTCTCGTGCTTCCGCTTCCATGCTCGCTTCTCCCTGGTGGCAATCTCTCGACCCAGAACTCACGCTGGCCATGGCAGACGCAAGGGAAGGATGCTGAATGACTTGTGTGTTTTCATGGATGAGGAGTTGAGGAGGAATGTGCAGTCATCTTGGCATACTAGTATTTATAATCGAGTACTAATATGCTCCTAAGTGGGAAACCGTTTAGGTTGTGATCGGTGTGAACAGGTTTGGAATTCAATATACTAGCATGGTACTAATACGCTCCTAAGTGGGAAACCGTTTAGGTTGTGATCAGTGTGAACAGGTTTGCAATTCAATATAGCATGGAGTAATTTGGAATGTGACGAGACGCAAGCTCAAAATGTATTGACGGTTCTAGTTTTGAAGTGCGACACTATTCCCGGATGGAGTACTTCTTTTTCTACTCCCTCCTTTCCGGTTTTATAGGGCTTATCTCAAAAGTTTAGTTTTTCCATTTTATAAGGCTCAATTTGGTTGTTCCCCAACACATGTTCAGATTCCAAGGTGCATTAAATCATTGCATGCAAGTATTAAGAGAAAATTGACCAATGCATGTACTTTATGCATACATGCATTGCAATTAATGCATTGATAAACATAATTTTTTTGAGAAAAACAAGAGCATTAATTAGGTGCTTTTGCAAACTACAAAAAATATTCCACCACTCACCATAAATCGGAAAGGAGGGAGTACTGCTGTGTACATGCAATAACTAGCACCGTCGTATACATATCTTAAGGTTAATGGGGCGTTCGACAGGAATAGCCGCATGGCGAGCTCTAGGCTAGTCCTTTTTTCAGACGCATTTAACCTATCTCTCGGGACTTCTTGCACGCACCATCCTGCCACCCACAAAAACTTGTACTCTGAGTTTAGTAGTACGTTATACAAGAAGAGAAGAGGTGCACGCACGCACTCGTCCTCTCACACACGCGTCTGTTTTTTCTCGAAAAGGAGGATGATGACCCCGGGCTTCTGCATCTGGGAGTCACACACGCATTTGTAGCTACGAATTGTAGTGTTCTCAACCATCCGATTGGCTCTATCATGGATGTACCTATATACTAAAACATGTCTAGATACATCTATATTTTGACAAATGGAAGGCATGTATTGTGGAATGGAGGGAGTGCTTGTCATCAAAATGGATAAAAAGGGACGTATCTAGAACTAAAATACGTCTACATGCATCTCCTTTTATCCATTTTGATGACAAGTAGTACTTCTTACCCAAAGGAACTTTATATCCAACAGACACAAAATATCCGTTCGACTGTTGGAAATTACTGATCTGATGTCGAAGTAATTGCTGTAGTGCCACCAAAACCCACCATTTCTTAAGCTAAAGTAGACCAAGGTAATCCCTATATTAGCATATTAATAAGATAAACAGAAGGCACTGTCGAAACATTTAGGACGTGAGCTTGTCAATCTGAACGTGGAGGGACACAAGCTTAGCCACGGCCAGCAGCTTGGGCGGAACTGTCAAGAAGGTCAGCTCCTGCACTTCCACGTCGTCGGGATCCTTGCTTCTTGTCGCCTCCATTTCCACCTTGATGGCGTCGGTCGTGCCTTTGGGCTCCCCCGCCGGGCCGTTCGCCCACAGCTTGGCCAAGTAGTGCGGTAGTGGGGACGCCCCCGCTCTGATGCAGACGACCGACACGGCGATAGGCGCGCCGATGTCGAGCACGCCGCCGAAAAAGAAAAATGCACGGCAGTCCTCCTCCGCGAACAGCAAGGGCCGTGGCTCCGACAGTGGCACTTGAAGCTGGAGCACCTTGCCATACTGGATCCTGTGCACGGGCATGGGATGCACGGTGCTGATGTGGTGGTAGAGCGCCGGCGGCAGGCCTTCGTAGCCGCAGCTGGGCACGGGGCATTTGCAGGGCGCGAGCGGACACACGCTCTGGTGATTGGCGAGCTTGTGGTAAGTGACGTAGAGCCCACAGCCTTCGTGCGAGCACTCCACCCTCACCGACGAAAGGACGGAGTCCACCGCCGTGTTCCGCACATCGAAGCCACCACCGCGCTCGCATTTCCGGCACTGCTGCTGGTTCCCCGGGCACTCGACGTGGCAGTCCATGCAGGCCAGGTGCCCTCCCTTGCACTGCAGAAATCAATCCAACAACACATCAATCAAGAAACCTGCACCTTGCTCAATCAGCCGAACAGATGAGGTTTATTCGAACCTCATACACTGGAGGCGTCAAGGGGCGGAGGCACAAGGGGCAGTGGAGCACGGTGAGGTCCATCGAGACCTTAGAGAGCTCCATCGTCGGGTCCTGTTCCTGTTTGGTCTGCATGATCTCGCCCTCCTCGTGCACAACCATCTCTCGACTTGGGCCGGGGTATTACAAAGCTTACCGTCACATATTTTATACTCCCTCCGTTCGGAATTACTTGTCTGGGAAATGGATGTATCTAGAACTAAAATATGTCTAGATACATCCATTTTTGTGACAAGTAAGGCTGGCAATAGTGGGAGTAACATAAGTAGTATCATGCACTTGGGACTCGCAAACATGCTTATGTGGCAGGCAATTAAAGAAGAGAGAGATGGTTATAGTAACATAGGTAGATACCGTAACATAATAAATGTGATGCTACTATGTGTCATGCATGGCAATAAATGGGACCATCTATGATACTAATCTATGATACTATGCACTATAGAGGTAGTAACATAGACTAGTAACGTATGCATGTTACTAGTCTAAGTTACTCCCCACTATGACCAGCCTAATTCCGAACGGAGGGAGTAAGTCTTTATAGAGATTTCACTAGGTGGACTACATACGGAGCAAAATGAATGAATCCACACTTAAAATGCATCTATATACATCTGTATGTAATTCATAATGGAATCCCTACAAAGACTTATAATTTAGGAATGGAGGGAGTACTACTTCAAGGTGCATTAAATCAACACATGCAAGTAATATCAAAAGAAGAGTCACGGCATGCAGGCATGCGTTGTAATTAATGCATCGGTAAACGCAAATTATTGAAATATATCGAGTGTAGTGCTTTGATGTGTCGTGTCAACTTGTACATCAACGAGAAGTTTGATTATCCTCTCCCTCGCGGACTTAACTGCACCTGCCTTTGGTTGTATGACAGGTTGGCCACATACCTGTCGGGCGCACCTGTCATACACACAAAGACAGGAGCATCCCTCCCTCGCCCATGAGCGTGGTGGCTGGCAAGACTAGGAGAAGCTTTCGCTACATGCTCTCCCTCCCGCACGCGGTGGACACGCAGCAGTTCAATCGGTGTCAGATGGCCAGAAGCGTACTGTAGTATTCCTCTAGTGCAGTAGTACACCATCATTGTTCGACTTCCCGAAGAGGCAAAGAGCCAAGCGCAGCCCGGATGCTCGTGTGGCAGTTTCATGTGTAGAGTAGTCTAGATAGCGTGTACCATGCATGTAAGCTTAAAATCGTTGGGGTCGGCTCCATGCTATGTGGCCGTCTTGAAGTTTTTTTTTAAATTAAAATAGTCTTCTAGCCCTACCTGTCATTCTGGTGATTGTAGTTTGCACGCTCATCTAGTCAAGATGGGAATATATATTTTAATTTGTTTTTTTTTGGAAAAGGGGGGACTCCCCGGCCTCTGCATCAAAACGATGCATACGACCACATATATTTTAATTTGTGGTGGGTAAATGTTAGAGGTTGCAGCAAATATATTGTACACTGTGGGTCTTTCAGCCAAGTTTAGAGGCAAGCATGTGGGGCCAGTGCTATGATGTGTCGCGTCAACTCGTAGAACGAGGAGAAGCTTGATTTTACTACACGCCTTCTCCCTCGCCCATGCGCACGGTTGCTCGCAAACGAGGACAGGCTTTTGCTTAGTAGTAGTACTTCTACAACAAGCTATCCGTCCCACTCGCGGTGGATGGACATGCAGCAGTGGATTCGACACTATAGAAGTAGTAGTAGTAACATCATTGTTCGTCTTCTCGAAGAGGCGAAGAGCCAAGCGCAAACCGAAGTTGCAGTTGCGAACATTGGAGCATGCATATAGCCAGGCTCTTGCATGAGACAAAATTGCTATGTGAGCCCACTATTGTACTAGTACGTACAACTACTTTCTAGTATAGCCCTGTAAACCAGAAAGGAGTATTTGCCCTTCTAGAGATTTCAACAAGTGACTATACTACACCGAGACGGAGTACATATGGAGCAAAATGAGTGAATCTGCACCGTAAATAAATACGTACTAGTTCTATCGTTTTCCTCTCCAAGGTGCACAATATTGAGTATACTGACTAGTCTCTTTTTGACATGCATTTACGTTTTTTTGACACAGTACAGACGCAAGCGCTCATATACACGCGCATACACTCACCCCTATGAACGCACACACGCACGGCACTATCATCTTGAAATTTACGAAGTCACCATAGGCACCTCGTCGTCGACGGGTCCATAGGTGCTTGAATGCCAAGGAGGAAGAGGGTAGCGGTTCCCGAGACGTTGAACGGTCAATGATGCATCCTCAATTACATGTAGAGGGAATTAATTGGAGAAGCAGACTAGAGCCAGCACGATGTGAATGCAACAGAGTTTGGACTCTCATATAATAAAGGTGCCCCACCACTCCAATCCATCTACTCCCAAGTCTCTGTGCAACACTGCTCACTCCAATCCAAGAACAAGTGACCAGAAGCCACAAGCACCTATGGAGGCGATGGACGCGAGCGGCAGTCGGCTGTGCCAAATCATCCAAGGCGCTGGCCTGCGGCCCCGCACCGCGCAGCGTTTCCAGACGGTGCTAGCGACCGTAGGCATCGTAGCCCTCACCGATGCCGGCTTCGCCTCTCGCATGGACGACATGATGGTCAACTCCATCCGCAAGTTCACCGCCGTCAAGAAGCGCACGGACGACCTTGTCGTACTTCTCCAGCCCGCGCGCCCAGGCTGCTCATTGCCTGCCACCCTCATCGGCCTACATGGTGACGAACTCTTTCAAGCCCTGGTGGCCCTGCAGGTGCCGGAGGTCGCGACGAAGAATGTGCACCTCGAGGCCGCGCTCGCCATGCAGCGCCTCACCATGCAAGAAACCGTCGATCTGCACATCCACGTCTACAAGGAAATCGTCTACATAGGCCACTACAAGGCAAGCAAGGACAGAAAGACGTTGGCCTTCTTCCAGCGGCTGGAATCTTTGGACGCCATTGTTTAGAAGCACGTCGACCTGGCCACGAAAGCCGTTGCTACTTAGGCGCCGTTCGGTGGGCTGGCGCCCTAAGTCGAGGAGGTGGACATCATCGATGGATGCATCTCTTCTTGTTGCCGCCTGTAACCAGCACTGCATCGCCTCGTGGCCTTAATGTTTTATTAGTATAGTACTCCCTCCGTTCCCAAATATAAGTCTTTCTAAAGATTCCAGCAAGTGACTACTACATACGGAGCAAAATGAGTGAATCTACACTCTAAACTATGTGTTCATACATCTGTATGTTGTATTCCATTTGAACTACTCCCTCCATCCGGGTTTATTAGGCCTCTCAGCATCACAAGCATGTCCCTTTTTATAAGGCCTCGTTTTGGAAAGGTGCATGCATGCAACCATTTCATTGGTTGCATTGAAAGGCATTGTTGTTGGTGCCGTGTCTGGGAAATTAATACACTTCATGCGTGTTTTTTCATTGGCTGCATGCATGTGAGAGAGTGCATTGGGAGTGAAATGGAAGAATTAATGTGCGCAAATTACTATATATCTTGGTCTAAGAGAAGTTGTCTTTAGGCCTAATAAACCCGGACGGAGGAAGTAGTATCTAAAAAGGCTTATATTTATGAACGAAGGGAGTATATGGCATTTTTTATTCTAGTCGTAAGTTTTCACTGTGAGGTGGGGCCGCAGTTGAGCAAACCCACCCCACCCACCGGGTGCCGGCCGAGTGTAGAGTTAGAAGAGAGAAACGAGGGAGGAGAGCTAGCTGTAGCACGGACGCTATTGTCAGATGGGACTCGTGTTTATAGAATAGGAGTACTGAGCACTCGTGCCTCTTTTTTTTAGGGAAAAATTAGTCGTATGTCTAGTACCACTAGTTGGGTGCGTGCGACCTATAGCTGTCATCACTTTAGGTCTACTTTTCGAACCGCGGCTACGCTTCACAGTACATATTTTTTCACGCATTTATCCTCCTATATGTACTCCTAGGCTATTTCCACGTGCTCCCATTCGCTGACATGTGGGACATAGAGCATCTGGGTCGTAGTGCATGCACGACTCAGAGCATATGCCGGGGTACTTTACATTTCAGACCTCACAAATTACATGCAAACCCCCCACAGAAGAATAAATAAATCAATGAATTACTATATGAAATCGGATTATTTTCGTGGAAACCGGAGCACGTTCATTAAACTTTGGACATAACACATTTATAAAAAATGACCGGACCTAAACCAGTCTAAGGGCCTCTTTGATTTTTCCCCGAAAAAAAGGGCCTCTTTGATTCACAGGATACTGAAAACACAGGAATTGGGAAAGTATGATGGCGATGAACCGAGATGAGGAGAACTCTAACTCAGTTAGAGGTTAGATTTAGATTCTAACCCTGAACTAACTCTAAACCAAAGAGGTGTATGGATGGCAGGGCTAGATTGATAATAAATGCTCTATCTCAATCATTTGACTACTTTGGACCCTATTTTTAGTCAGACTAAAATAAGTCCCTTGGATCCAAGCACCCTCTTGGTGTGGCTGGCTCTTCTGTGGCCTCCTCCCGCTCACAATTGACATAAACGAACCATATATACAAATCAAGCATGCAAAACATGATAATTTTTACTTTGTCCATACAAATGAGATATCCCACTTAAATATACAAGTCGTCAATCAAGCTTCACAAAATAAAAAAACACTTCATGAAACAAAGAATGAGCTAACTCATCACGGAAGTCGTTCATGATAGGGAGGGAGCCCGGAGCCCCTCAGCACCGAGGGAGGTGCTCGCCATCGTCGCTCTGGAGGAAGGCTCTGTAGAGCCCAAGCCCTGGGAACCCCTCCGACGCCGGCCTTTGCGAGTTGAGGTCGACACCGGCATGGGTAGCAGGGCCGCTTGCCGCCAACTAGGAACTTAATCTTTGGGCCTCTAGAAATAATGCAAGCCTGTAACTAAAATACCTAGAAAGGTGAACTGAATCTTTGGCCTCTAGAAATAATGCAAGTCTGAAACTGAAATACCTAGAAAGGTGAACTGAATCTTTGGGCCTCTAGAAATAATGCAAGCCTGGAACTCAAATACCTAGAAAGGTAAACTGAATCTTTGGGCCTCTAGAAATAATGCAAGCCTGAAATTGAAATACCAAGAAAGGTGAAATGAATCTTTAGACCTCTACAAATAATGCAAGCCTGAAATTGAAATACCTAGAAAGGTGACCTGAATCTTTGGGCCTCTAGAAAGATTTGTTACCTCCTCAAGCAGCATCAAACAATTCCATGCGTGCACCACAAATCTATAGCAAGTTTGATCAGGGTCTACTTTTCCAAATCAGGATTAGCGCTAGAGCAAGCAAGATCAATGATATGGCCGTGAGATAGAGAAGGAACAAACAAACTCACCCCTCTTGCGACCTCCCTGGTATATGCGTCGTCGCCGCGCACGACAGAGGGAGAAAAACGATTGGTGAAGGGGGAGCAGGGCGACCTTTGAAGCTTGGAGGGAGAGGGCGGCCGGAGTAGGGCGGCGGAGGCCGGAAGGAGAGGGCGGCCGGAGGAGAGAGAGGGCGAGCGGCGCTTGGGCGGGCGGCCCTATGGGGAACAGAGAGGAGTCGTGCGAGAGGGGGGCGATCTGGTGTGGGCAGGTGAGATTTTTTTAGGGGAGCGATTTGGTGCGGGCAGGTGAGATTTTTTTAGGGGAGCGATCTGGTGCGGGCAGGTGAGATTTTTTTAGTTCTCTTTTAGTGGGCCCGAGGATAACTAACCCAATTAGAACCTCTCCACCGGGCTAGTTTTTTTAGCTGGGTTAGAGAAAACTAGCTCAAACTAACCCCTCTTGTTTCGATAATTTGAGGCTATTTCAACCCAAACTAGCTCTAACTCAGGGATCCAAACAAAGAGGAGTGTTACTGTACATGGTACAGTGTGGACCGTAGCATATTGTTTTTTATGGCCATATCACCACATTGGCCCTGTTTGGATACTCTAACACAGTAAAAGTTAGAGTTGTTTTCTAACCTACTCTAACCCAAATAAGCACCTCTCCACTGGGATAGTTGAGTTAGATGGAACTAACCCACTCTAACCCTCCCTATTTGGATACTTTTGGGTTATTTGAGCCCCAACTAACCCAAACTAGCTCTAACTCCATGATCCAAACAGGGCCATTGTTTTCTACTGCTGGTTCACTAGGCTACCGTGGTTCGCACGGCTGGTTCACTGGGCTGCCGTGGTTCGCACTCCTCTGACCTGAGTAGTACTCCCTCCGTTCCTAAATATAAGTCTTCGTAGATATTTCACTGTGGACCACATACGGGTGTATATAGATGCATTTTTTGTGTAGATTCACTCATTTTTCTCCGTATGTGGTCCATAGTGAAATCTCTCCAAAGACTTATATTTAGGAACGGAGGGAGTAGTATAGTACTAGTATATACCGCATCATTCTTTGCTCCTTCTTACTACTCCGACATGTGGGAGAGCCAGCATCCGGGTCGACGTGTCATGCACCAGATTAGAGCACGGAACGGAAGGGGGGCATCACCCCGGTCGGAGCGCCAGTAATTCATGACTATAGTGAGTGGTCATATCACAAGTCTTTCCAGCAGTAACGTGCCATCAAATCGAACAGCCCCACTCGCCCACCCTCCTCGCCTCTCTGTCAAACCGCCTACCCGAAAACTGCCGCGCGTACTGCCCGGGAAAAGCCCCGCCCTCAACTTTTAACTACGCAAAAATAGTTCGAGCTTGTTCGTTCTATATAAATACAGTACGTAATGTATGTTTATTCACCCGTGGGGTTGTTAAATGAATGGAGGGGCGGGGAGCACAAGTGACAATACTACCTCTGTCCGGGTTTATTGGTCCCCATTGTATTTCGTGCCAAATTTTGACCATAGATTAAACTAAGAAAATGTTCACGCATGTCACCAAACATTATATTTTTCAAAACTATGTTCAAATATGAATCCAATGAGATATTTTTTCTTGACATGCATTAACATTTTTTTAGTTAAATCTTTAGTCAAAATTTGGCACAAACTATAAAAGGGACCTATAAACCAGGACGGAGGTAGTACTGTAGTAGTAAGTAGGAGTCGTAGAGTAGTCACCTTAAATAGAGAGTTTCTTTTCTTTAATGCCACGTACACAAATTGAAACGCTTGTTGTGGAGAGAAAAAAGATAATCACTCCACTATATATGGACGCAGGGGCCTGAGCACTTGCTTTACTAGGGTTGTTCTCTTCATTCTCTCATCCTCTCCAGATATAAACAAGACAGCGGTAGCGACATTTTCTCTCTGCTCACCGCTGGTCACAGATCCAGCCAGATCCCTTCGGTCGGTGTGTGTAGAGGACTAAAAGGTGCATCGTTCACACGGTCATCGCCGCCGAGGGAGGAAACCCACAGCTGCCGGAGGGGCCCGATCCTCTGCCCGTGCCGTTCTCTCTGACACAGCGCCAGCTCGGCAGGTCCTCCGACCCTTCTTCCTACCTGCTGTATTGTTCGCAGATCCGACCAGCCGCCGCCGACATCCCGGCAACCCTCAGGTATAAGTTCTTCGATGCTCTACTTCCCCAGCTCCCCACGTGTCTGCATGTGCATCTTTTTCTACTCCCAACAGCTCTTCCAAAGCCACCTAAATTTTTAGTATTATTAGAGGTAAAGCTACTTCATGCATTCGAATCTAGGGCTTTGTTCAAACAACGAAGAAAAGGGGGAAAGTTGTAGCATGAATCTAGGACTTGATTCAAAGAGGAAATAATATGGTGAAAGTAGTAGAGACCGGATACCCAACCGGTCTCTTGGTTGAAAAGGGAAATGATGGGAAAACGTAGTACAAACTGGATAAGGAACAGATCTATTATTGGTTGAAAAAAGGATAGAAAGTGGCGGCTGGTGGACAAGTCAACAGAGTATGTCCAGGATTAGATTTGCTGCCATCACATAGTAAAAGGTCTCCAGGATTAGATTTGCTGCCCTCACATAGTAAAAGGTCTCAGGATTAGATTTGCTTCCCTCACATAGTAAAAGGTCTCAGGATTAGATTTGCTGCCCTCACGTAGTAAAACGTCTCAGGATTAGATTTGCTGCCCTCACATAGTAAAAGGTCTCTAGGATTAGATTTGCTTCCCTCACATAGTAACAGGTCTCCAGGATTAGGTTTGCTGCGCTCACATTGCGTGAACAAGCTCGGCATCACCACTTTATGCCTCCTTGTAGGTACATTGTGCTGATGCATCACTGTCGCATGTCCTTATACCAACCTTTTGCTGTTTTTTTTGCGGGTAAACCAACCTTTTGCTGTAAGGGCGCATGTAAAATGAAGCGATCACACTGTTACCTTAGGGACATGTCTAACCAGTGTTATTGGTAATCTAATGCCTCCAGTGATAAGATGCAATTAAACTGTGTTACAAATGGCACTCCTGCTGTTTTCCCCAGTATGATAAGTAAGTTGCTCCTTTACGCTGCTGAGTGTCCTGGTGTCCCCACGGTCCCATGCCCTTAAACCAACTCTTTAGCTGCTGTTGATTTAGTGTGTCTGGTAAACAAGCAATGCCACCATTAAAGTAATCCCTTATCTGAGGAATCCCATTGTTGATCGTAATGCTTCTGGTAACATGAAGCATTGCTGATGTTTTAAAATTTCTACTATCCTTGCGTGATTGCCATGAACATAATTAAGATGCTTCTTTTTATTTTGTATATGTTTCGTATATTCTTATTGACCAGCAACTATTTACTTTCTATCATTTTGTGCAGATAGGGATATCCATTTCACCTTGTTGCTATTCTGACCTTTTGGTGAACTGCACAAAACACTTTTTTTGGAATGAGTGTCTTGTGCAGTTCAACTAAAATGTCACGTGGGCAACATCTCTCAATTTTGGTGGAACTGCACAAAATGGTTCAACTAAAGTGAAATCATGCTCTCATGTCTCCTTGTTTGTGCTATGCAAACATGATGTGCAAACAGGAATACTCTACTACAGATGTTGTGATGGTCAAGAGCATTCGCCAAGTTCTTCGATTGTATGACATGGCTAGACAAGATGGATTTAATCCCAATATTCACTTTATCAAAAGGCTCTAATGGGTTGGTTCTGAATCTTGCAAGCTGGGAATCAGTGAGATGTGTAGGCATCTTTGTTGTACTTATTATTTGAATCTTATTTGTTGGTTCTGAATCTTGCAAGCAGGGAATCAATGAGACGTGTAGGCATCTTTGTTGTACTTATTATTTGGATCTTATTTGTTGGTTCTGAATCTTGCAAGCTGGGAATCAATGAGATGTGTAGGCATCTTTGTTGTACTTATTATTTGGATCTTATTTGTTGGTTCTGAATCCTGCAAGCTGGGAAACACGGCATGATGATGCAGAGGACAGCAACCATAACAAACAGTTCAAACTTGGTAGTATTATCTTTGTGAAAGTGCGACAAATGTGTTGATCGTGTGCGTCCTGAGAATAATAATTCTAATTATTGTGCATGTTGATCCCGTGGCACTGATAGAACGAGCCAATGCATTGCTTGTTTTAAGTATAAATTTCTATTAAAGCTAATTAAATTTAAGTAAAGTGACCACTAACTCCTGTTATTATAGTACCAATACAGACCTGCTCATGAACCGATGTGTGGCCGGAGTAGGTTTCTTAATGGAGGCGTTTGAATGCGCCGAGGGTGCATCTTCTGCCGGGCGCGCAGCAGATGAGGGAGGGGTAGTAACTGTTGTTGCCTGTACACACTCAGCTTACTGTTGAATCCAGTTCCCCAAGAGCTGAAAAACGAACTGCTGCCGCCGCCTACACACTCGTTCACTCGAAGAGACTCCAATGGCGATCCGAGGGGTGAGCCTGCTGGATATGGTCTTCAGCAAGGAGTTAGTTCGCCGTTCAGTCCTATGGCTGCACCAAGTTGAATGTGATGTACACCAACGATACGGACTTGGTGAAGCTCTGCCTCGCCTCAGCCCTATGGCTGCACCAGGTTCTGGAGCATTTTCCTGTTTCATCGGCAGTGCCGACTGCACCTTCGCTACGGTGGAGAAGGAAGAACGCGACGATTCGGCAGTCTGGTGCAACAAGCTTCTCGACATCCAGAAGCAATACAAGATCATCAGCTGCGGACAGGAGAAGGACTCCGTGGCTAACCTTGCTGAGACCATCATCGACCCCTGATACGCCAACATGAAAGAAGACGACCTGAACACATGGGAGGTACATCTGAATCTAGCCTACATAACCTATGCGGCCAAGGACGCATACGCATGCTACGACATGTACAGGCAGATCTTGGACAGGAGGGCGTGTCTGCTTCCCGTAACCGACGAGTACACGGACAGCCGCAGCGTCATGATCAAGCATGCCAGGATGGTCTAGATGTTATACTTTATTTGTTTATAAGCACCTTTATCATCTGAGTGTTTCATGCATTAGCCTATGTGTCGTAATTATCAGTTTTGTCCGAAATATTTCTTTTAAGAACCCATTAACCTGATTGCTTTTTTTTGTGGCTATTTGCTTATGTATGTAAACTAGTTCACTTGTCCGTAAAAAAAACTAGTTCACTCGGCTGCCATGCTTTGAATCTCCTTCCTCCCAACATATTCCTCTCCTCAGGTGGACCCAGCAGGTCTCTGAATTTTCTCCCACTTTCTTTTTCGATGTAAACTGAGTTTTCTCCCAATACTTTCCCCTAGAACCAACTCAACTTTCCCACGTCTCTCCTAAAAAATAATAATACCCCACGTACTATTAACTCATCAAATTAAAATGATATTTTATTTCGTAAGTTGAAAGTTCTTACAAAATAATAATAATAATTTTTTATATATAACTTGCCAAGTTAACTCCTAGTGATTGCGTACATAAGCTTGCAAAGATTTTACTGACGTGCAATCATGTGTTTATGTTTTATAACATTTCTCCGTCTAGCCCAACATGATATTTTCACCCAGCCTAGCAAGTCCGCGGATTTCGAGAAAAATGCAAATGGGATTTAAATGGGCTGCATAGATGCTACATCATTGTTTCACCCAGCCCACCAAATGGACTAAAAAACAAATGGACTGGCTGACATGTGGGCCAGTAGGTCGAAGCCTAAGAAGGTGTTGGATTTACATCCAACAGCCGGCATTCTTCTTCAATCTCTCGTCTTCTTCCCCCAGTGCTTCCGGAACCGCCTGCTCCAGCCTTCGGTATCCAGCGGCGTTGTTTTTCACTCCTCAGCGAAATGCTACCCCGCCGACGGTCAGGCCATCCCTCCACTCTGCACCTCCTGTTATTCTCTGTCGAGTGTAGGCCCACCCCGCACCCGAACCAGTCAAGTTTCCCACTCCTCTCTGTCTGCGACTCCACTGCCGCGTCTTCCCCATCTCCGGGTCGTTCCAGTCTGGGGCCTTGCCGTCGTCCACCGGCTCGGTGCGCTCGGTGCGGCGTGGTCAACATACGAGAGTCATCGAAAGAGGACTGTACGTGGAGAGCCTGACGGCTGGGACCCACGAGGTCCATGGTCGCACGCAAGGAAAGTTCCTCCTTATTAAGCACTGTACGTGCACTGTACGTGGGAAGGGCTTCTGTATTTCGCAAAAAAACGTCCCCCCCCCCGTGCTGACAGGTCGGACCCACCAGCTATATCTTCACACGCAAGGAAGTGCCTCCTTATTACGCACCAAAAAATGAATACCCCCTGCTAGCTGGGACCCACCATAGTGGGTGGCTGACTTGTGGGCCTACTAAGTTTACGAGGACGGAGGGCTTTGTCAACTTAGTCAATATGAACGATTCTAGCTCCAGTGACCGTATGATGTCCATCCAACGGCCATAGTGCTTCTTCAACCTCTGGTCTTCTTGCTCCAGCCGCCCAAAGCAGCGCCGGTCGTGCCGCGTGCTCCTGCCTCTCGTGGCCGGCTGTGATGCCGCGGAGGCCTCACCGCCCTCTACTACTCCCACCGCTAGCCTAGGGTATCCCTCTACACACCCACACCCCCTGTTATTCTGTGGCGACAGCAGCCTCACGCCGCAGCCGAACCAGTGAACCCTCGTACTCCTCTCCGCATGGGCATCCACTGCCGCGTCTTCCCCGGCTCTGCGTTGTCCCCTTCCTAGGCCTCGCCGTTGTCCACCGCCTTGGTGCTCTCGGCGCGGCATGGTCAATGTGGTCAACGATCGACTTCCATTGGATGAGTACTGTACGTGGAGAGGCTCACAACTGGGTCCAAGGCCACAGCCCAGTTTTTTTGTGATTTGCCAAGTAATTCTCTTTGTCAGGCCTGTTGGGCTGCAAATCTTTCAAGACAAGGAGAGCTTCATTCGGCTGGCAGGGAAAATGGCCTATCAGTAATGAGAAATGGGCTGTACTTTTTTTAAACACATCAAACCGGCAATTAGTTTCAAATATCTTTTTTCATTTTGAGATTTTAAATTACATTAATTTTTATGCATGGAGAATTTGTTGGATTTTATATTGATATACATTTATTTTTAAAATCAATTTGAATGTGAGTCAAAATTTCGGGATTAAAAACAGTTCGAATCACACCGAAATATGCGAAATTTCGTATAATTTTTTAACCGTGGCCACAATATGGGTTGTAATGCTAACAAAAAGAATATGGGCTCCAAAAAAACCTTAAGAATTAGCAAATGGGCTGTAAATTATTAGAAATAATGGCAGATGGGTTGTATGCTGTTTTCCACAGATTTGAGGCTTTCCTAAAAAAAGGTTGACGCACAAGCGGTGACTATTGGATGGCCATCCAACGGCCGTCGTGCTTCTTCAATCTCTGCTCTTCCTGCTCCAGCCGCTCAAACAAGCGCCGGTGGGACTGCCTGCTCCCTCCTCCCCACGGTCGGCTATGCTGCCGCGCAGGCCTCACCGCCCCACCGTACTCCCATCGCTGGCCTAGCCATCCCTCTACTCACCCACACCTGCTGTTATTCTCCGGCGACGGCAGACGAACCAGTAAACCCTCATTCAGTCGTACTCCCCTCCGCGTGGGAAACAACTGTTGAGTCTTCCCTGCCTCCGTGTCGTTCCCTTCCTAGGCCTCGCCGTCGTCCACCGCCCTGGTGCTCTCGGCGCGGCCTGGTCAACGTGGTCAACGACCGACATGCATCTGAAGTGGACTGTACGTAGAGAGGCCGACAGCTGGGTCCACGGCCGCACGCAAGGAAATGCCTCCTTATTACGCGCAAAATAATGATTCCTCCACCTGACATCGGGGACCCACCGAAAGGGCCTCAGTATTTCACGGAAAAAAGGTTACCGTCGCTGACAGCTCGGACCCACCAGTTATATCTTCGCACGCAAGGAAGTGCCTCCTTATTACGCACAAAAAATGAATACTCCCCCTGTTAGCTGGGACCCAGTATAGGGGCAGGCTGACTTGTGGGCCTACTAAGTTGACGGGGACGGAGGGCTTTGTCAACTTAGTCAATATGCACGATTCTAGCTCCAGTGACCGTACGATGCCCATCCAACGGCCATAGTGCTTCTTCAACCTCTAGTCTTCTTGCTCCAGCCGCCCAAACCAGCGCCGGTCGTGCCTCGTGCTCCTGCCTCCCGTGGCCGGCTGCGATGCGGCGGAGGCTTCACCTCCCCCTACTACTCCCACCGCTGGCCAGGCCATCCCTCTACTCACCCACACTCCCTGTTATTCTGCGGCGACGGCAGCCTCACACCGCAGCGAACCAGTGAACCCTCGTACTCCTCTACACGTGGGCATCCACTGCCGCGTCTTCCCCGGCTCTACGTCATCCCCTTCCTAGGCCTCGCCGTCATCCACCGCCCTGGTGCTCTCGGCGCGGTGTGGTCAACGTGGTCATGGAATGGCTTCCATCGGACGTGGACTGTACGTGGAGAGGCTGACAGCTGGGTCCACGGCCGCAGCAAGGAAGTGCCTCCCTATTACGCGCAAAATAATTATTCCTCCACCTGACAGCGGGGACCCACCGGACGGGCCACCGTATTTCATGAAAAAAAACGTTTCCCCCTGACTGCTGGGACCCACCAGCTACACCTTCGCATGCAAGGAAGTGCGTCCGGGCAAAAAAAACAAAAAAACAAAATGATTCGCCCCCCTGACTGCTGGGACCCACCAGCTATCTTCGCAGGCAAGTGCCTGACAGTCAGGACCCACCTGGTCGAAGAGTACGTAGCGTTGTCATCCTGGTCGCGAACGTGTACATACATACTGGTCGATGTAGAGGCGTGGACGTGTCGTAGTAGAGGCGCGCACGTGTCGTAGTAGAGGCGCGCACGTAACATGTACACGTACGTACAGCGGCCAGCGTGCAAGAAAGAAAATACAGCCACGTACGTACATACGGGCGGGGTCTTGAACACCTACTCACGCATACGTACATGGCTGGGTGGGAACGGAGAAACAGAGTCGTCGTCGTGTTCATGGGGAGGCAACAGAATGCGTCGTGTTCATGGGGTGGCAACGGAATGCGTCGTGTTCATCGGGAGGCAACGGAACGCGTGGGAGCCAACCGGCTTGGACGGAATAGGCGATGGAAACGAGGCCTGGCGTACCGCACAATGGAGGAAACGGACCTCCTACATTCGGAACGGGGTCCTGTTGATCGGGAGGGGTGTGGCGTACCACAAAACGGAGGAAACGGACCTCCTACAGTCAAAATGGGGGTCCTGTTGATCGGGAGGGGTGTGGTGTACCGCAAAACGGATGAAACGGACCTCGTACGGTCGAAACGGGGGTCCTGTTGATCGGGAGGGGTGTGGCGTACCGCAAAACGGACGAAACGGACTTGTGTTGGAGCGCTACAGTCCAAACAGGGGTCCTGTTCATCTGGAGGGGTGTGGCGTACCGCAAAACGGGACTCCACGGGATATTGTTCATCTCCACCGTCGACCTCCTCCAGCCTCCACGGGCTACCGTCGACCTCGTCCAGCCTCCACGGGCTCCTGTTCATCCAGCCTCCACCGCGTGCTACTCCACCGGCTACTGTTCAACCACCCCTCCACATCTACTGTTCATCCAGCCCTCCACCTTCTACTGTTCATCCAGCCCTCCACACCATGGGGTCCTGTTCAACCAGCCCTCCACGGCCACCCCTCCACCGTGTACTGTTCATCCAGCCCTCCACACCACGAGTTCCTGTTCATCTAGAGGCAACGCCACCGCTCACTGTTCATCCAAACCCCCCCGCAACGCTCACTGTTCATCCAATCGATCGGCTTCAGTTAGCAGCAGTAGCGAAGGAATCGCTCCATCGGGTTCAGTTAACAACCATCGATCGATCGCTCGGGTTCAGTAACGTGTAGCCTGCAGTGCAATCGCTCGAGTTCAGTTAGAGCCCAACGCCTCTCTTGGGTTCAGTTAGAGCCAGCGCCTCGCACACACGCGCATACCTGTACGAGAGAAACGCGCATTGCTCTCCCACCGTAACCGGCAAATCCCCGAAATTTTCCTCCCCCTCGCTTCTACCTTGGTTTTTTCCGTCATGGACGGCCCAAAGAATGTCATGCAGCTGCGTCTCCGGCCCGCCCAGGACGAAAAGCCCATTTTCTGTCATGATTTTTTGTCATAGAA
Organism: Triticum aestivum; assembly: GCF_018294505.1. Taxonomy (NCBI): domain Eukaryota; kingdom Viridiplantae; phylum Streptophyta; class Magnoliopsida; order Poales; family Poaceae; genus Triticum; species Triticum aestivum. Next base: position 636,984,244 of record NC_057810.1, read on the forward strand.
GTAGGAGCCCACCACATCTATGATGATACCGGGTTTTGTCACAATTATCTTCATAGAAGTGTCATATGTATGACAGAAAAAAAATTCATTCGGCCCAAAATGTCACGGATGTGTCTTTTTTTTGTAGTGTTACGACTTTTCCAGGGGCTGGGCCCTGGGATCCCACTCTGGGCTGCTATCGGCAGCCGTAGTGTATGCCTCTGGGAGGGAACGTTTTCCCCTCTTGGGCGATTCGGCCTCCAGGGATGAGGAGGCCGTCCTTTTCTTCCCACCCCTAGAGTGAGGCTCGTCCTCCTCTGCTTCCTCCTCTTCGTCTTCAGAAGAAGGATCGTCACTGGAGTCTTCAGATTTGGCGTCCGAAGCCTCGCGACGACGGAGGCCTCTCCGGGTATTTTTGGCCTTCTTGGAGGCCTCTTTCTTTGGCGCCTCGTAAGGCGCGGGGACCAGCATCTTCGTCAGAAGAGGTCCGGTCAGTTCCTCTGGCAGCGGAGCCGGACAATGTATCCGCTCCACCTTTTTTATCCATCCCTGGGGTCGTGACAAAGCATGATTAAAATGGCTCCCTCAGGACATGTCGGCCGAAGCATGGATGGACAGAGCATAACAATAACTTACCGGGCTTGCAGAATGGGATAATTGATACCCACGGTCCTCGGAAGAGCCCAGCCATGACTTGCCGGACTTAAAGAGCACCTTCCATATATCCTCGTGGGAGGAATCATAGAGCTCCCGAAGGGTCGGGTGCTCGGTTGGGTCGTATTCCCACAAAATGCAGGCTCGACGCTGGCAAGGGAGAACCAGGCGAACTAGCATCACCTGGACTACGTCGACGAGTTTGACATCCTTGTCAACCACGCTCTGAACGCGCGTCTGGAGCAGCGACAGCTCATCGGACAAGGACCAATTCGGTCCCTTCTTGGGCCAGGAAGTGAGCCGCAGTGGGGCTGCGGATCTGAACTCCGAAGCTGCAGCCCACTTTTTGCCGCGTGGTTCGGTGATATAGAACCACTGCTGCTGCCACTCCTTGACGGAGTCGTTGAAGGCACCCTTCGGCCAAATGGCCTTGGCATCTTTCTCACCATAGCGCCGCCGCACTTGGCGTGTTCGCCACGCACCACCATGGGCTTCACATTGAAAATCTTCAGCCACAGGCTGAAGTGAGGCGAAATCCGGAGAAAGGCCTCGCACACGACGATGAACATCGAGATATTGAGGAAAGAATTAGGGGAAAGATCATGAAAATCAATACCTTAGTAATACATGACTCCACGAACAAATGGTGAAGGGGAAAACCGAGCCCGCGGACGAAATGGGGAAGGAACACGACTCTCTCGTGGGGCTCCGAAGTAGGGACGACCTGTCCCGCTGGTGGGAGACGGTGGACGATCTTCTTGGCCAGATACCCGGCTTCCCGGAGCTTCTTGATATCCTTCTCCTGGACGGTAGAGGCCATCCATTTGCCTCCTGCTCCAGATCCGGACATCTTTGGAAAATCTCTCTTCGATGGAAAAGGAGAAAGCCTGGGCGTTGGGGCTCGAACAGATGGGAATGGGTCAGCGGAAGGAGAAGGCGTGGGTAAGGAGGAAGAGACCTTATCTCTTTATAGAGACTGCAAAAGATTTTTGCGCCTCCCCACTTGCCTGGTGGAACCCGCTCGTTCCCCACTTGCCACGATTAGCGGTGCGGTTGGATTACCCATACCCGTATTGATGAGAATCCTGTAATAAGGGGACACGATCTCTGCTTTGACAAGACGTGTCAAGGAAACCGCCTCACAATAGGCGCTGTGGCTGGTTATAGGAAAACAGTTTGAATAATGACCCGACCGTAATGACACGTCGCGTTGTCTAAAAAGTTGTCAGCAGATTGCATTTGTGAAATATCATTCTCTCTACGGTGGCATGTGAAGATCATTTTGCGGATCCGGACAAAATTCAAGTGTTCGATAATTACTTTGGAGTATTTGTAGAAGGAACCCGCCCTGCAATGCCGAAGACAAGACTACGCGCCGGACTCATCATCATTGAAGCTTGGTTCAGGGGCTACTGAGGGGGTCCTGGATTAGGGGGTATCCGGACAGCCGGACTGTGTACATCGTCCGGACTATTGAAGCATGAAGATACAAGACTCAAGACTTCGTCTCGTGCCCGGATAGGACTTTCCTTGGCGAGGAAGGCAAGCTTGGTGATCTGGATGTTATATTTCCTTCCTTGTAACCGACTTCATGTAAACCCTAGCCCTCTTCGGTGTCTATATAAACCGGAGAGGTTGGTTCTTAGAAGGCCGATCACAATTACAATCATACCATCATAGGCTAGCTTCTAGGGTTTAGCCTCTACGATCTCGTGGTAGATCTACTCTTGTACTACCCATATCTTCAATATTAATCAAGCAGGAAGTAGGGTTTTACCTCCATCGAGAGGGCCCGAACCTGGGTAAACATTGTGTCCCTTGCTTCCTGTTACCATCATCCTAGACGCACAGATCGGGACCCCCTACCCAAGATCCGCCGGTTTTGACACCGACACCCACCCCACTAGGGCACGCCCTCCTGCCTCATGGCCGCCTCGGTTGCTTCTTGACGTCCACTCCAAGTCTCCTTGATTGCGTTTGTTCCAAAAATATTGCTCCCGAAGGTTTCATTCCGTTTGGACTCCGTTTGAATTCCTTTTCTTTGAAACAATGAAATAGGCAAAAAAAACAGCAATTCGGGCTGGGCCTCCGGTTAGTAGGTTAGTCCCAAAAATGATATAGAAGTGTAAAGTAAAGCCCAATAACATCCAAAACGGGTAATATAGTAGCATGGAACAATCAAAAATTATAGATACATTGGAGGCGTATCAAGCATCCCCAAGCTTAATTCCTGCTCGTCCTCAAGTAGGTAAATGATAAAAACAGAATTTTTGATGTGGAATGCTACCTAGCATAATTCTCAATGTAAATTTATTTATTGTAGCATGATTGTTCAGATCCAAATGATTCAAGATAAAAGTTCATAAAATATACAAATAGTAATACTTCAAGCATACTAACAAGTAATCATGTCTTATCAAAATAGCATAGCCAAAGAAAGCTCATCTCTACAAAATCATATAGTTAGGCCATGCTACATTTTCATCACACAAAATACTCCCCCAGTTTCAGCCAAGCAATTGTTTCATACTTTTTAATGCGCTTCAGCTTTTTCAACTCTTACGCAATACATGAGCGCATGCCATGGACATAGCACTATATGTGGAATAGGGCGGTGGTTGTGAAGACAAAAGGGAGAAGATAGTCTCACATCAACTAGGTATATCAACGGGCTATGGAGATGCCCATTAATAGATATCAATGTGAGTGAGTAGGGATTGCCATGCAATGGATGCACTAGAGTTATAAATATATGAAAGCTCAACAAAAGAAACTAAGTGGGTGTGCATCCAACTTGTTTGCTCACGAAGACCTAGGGCATTTTGAGGAAGCCCATCATTGGAATATACAAGCCAAGTTCTATAATGAAAAATTCCCACTAGTATATGAAAGTGACAACATAGGAGACTCTCTATCATGAAGATCATGGTGCTACTTTGAAGCACAAGTGTGGAAAAAAATAGTAGCATTGTCCCTTCTCTCTTTTCTCTCATTTTTTTTGTTTGGTGGGCTTCTTTGGCCTCTTTTATTTTATTTTATTATTATTTGGGCTTCTTTGGCCTCTTTTATTTTTATAAAGTCCGAAGTCTCATCCCGACTTGTGGGGGAATCATAGTCTTCATCATCCTTTCCTCACTTGGGACAATGCTCTAATAATGAAGATCATCACACTTTTATTGATTTACAACTCAAGAATTACAACTCAATACTTAGAACAAAATATGACTCTATGTGAATGCCTCCGGTGGTGTACCGAGATATGCAATGAATAAAGAGCGACATGTATGAAAAATTATGAAGGTGGCCTTGCCACAAATACAATGTCAACTACATGATCATGCAAAGAGCAATGTGACAATGATGGGGCGTGTCATAATAAACGGAATGGTGGAAAGTTGCATGGCAATATATCTCGAAATGTCTATGGAAATGCCATAATAGGTAGGTATCGTGGCTGTTTTGAGGAAGGTAATGCTGGGTGCATGATACTGGCGAAAGTTGTGCGGCATAAAAGAGGCTAGCAATGGTGGAAGGGTGAGAGTGTGTATAATCCATGGACTCACATTAGTCATAAAGAACTCATATACTTATTGCAAAAGTCTACTTGCCCTCGAAGCAAAGTACTACTATGCATGCTCCTAGGGGAAGGGTTGATAGGAGTTAACCATCGCGCGATCCCGACCTCCACACATAAGGAAGACAATTAAAAGAGCACCCCATGCAACAAATTTGTCACATAACTTTTACCATACGTGCATGCTACGGGAATAGCCAACTTCAACACAAGTATTTCTCAATTTCATAATTACCCAACTAGCATGACTCTAACATTAGCACCTTTATATCTCAAAACAATTATCAAGCATCAAATTGATCATAGTGTTTAATGCACTTTCTATGATAGTTTTTATATACCCAACTTGAATGCCCATCATTCTAGGACCAATTTTATAACCAAAGCAAATACCACTCTGTTCTAAAAGACTCTCAAAATAATATAATTGAAGCATGAGAGATAAATAATTTCTACAAAATTAAGCCACCGCTAAAAAGATATAAGTGAAGCACTAGAGCAAAAATTGTCTAGCTCAAAATATATAAGTGAAGCACATAGAGTATTCTAATAAATTCCAAATCATGTGTGTCTCTCCCAAAAGGTGTGTACAACAAGGATGATTGTGGTAAACTAAATAGCAAAGAATCATATCATACAATACACTCCAAGCAAAACACATATCATGTGGCGAGCAAAAATATAGCTCCAAGTAAAGTTACCGATAGACGAAGACGAAAGAGGGATGCCTTCTGGGGCATCCCCAAGCTTAGGCTTTTGGTTGTCCTTGAATATCTTGGGGTGCCATGGGCATCCCCAAGCTTAGTCTCTTGCCACTCCTTATTCCACAGTCTATCAAATTTTTACCCAAAACTTGAAAAGTTCAAAACACAAAACTCAACAGGAAATCTCATGAGCTTCGTTAGTGCAAAAAAGAAAAACCACCACATAACTTATTGTAATGAACTCATTCTTTATTTATATTGGTGGTAAACCTACTGTA